>NC_057394.1:66468660-66604788 GCF_019320065.1 Cervus canadensis
GTCCATCCTAAAGGAGATCAGTCCTGGGTGTTCATTGAAAGGACTGATGCTGAAGCTGAAACTCCAGTACTTTGGCCACCTGATGCGAAGAGTTGACTCATGTGAAAAGACCCTGATGCTGGGAAAGATTGAAGGCAAGAGGAGAATGAGATGACAGAGGTGAGATGGTTGGGTGGCATCACCATCTCAATGGACATGAATTTGAGTAAACTCCAGGAGTTGATGATGGACAGCAAGACCTGGCGTGCTGCAGTCCATGGGGTCACAAAGAGTCGGACACGGCTGAGCGACTGAATTGAACTGAACTGAGTGGTGACCTTACTGCCAAGTTGTGACTTGTATTCTTAATGGTGGTTTAAAAGAAGTTTTTTTGGTGGCATATCCTTTAAGAAACTTTAGGCTATCAGCTGTTCTCGTGCATATAAATTTAGAAACTACACAAGCATTAATGAAATGACTATTGGTAATGACTAAATGTTAGATGCTCGGAATGTGAAATCTTATGATACTGTGATCATCAAGAAGTTTACAGTAAATAATTAAATTATATATTTTAATATAATTATTTGCAGTAATTTTTTGATGTCCTATTGTAGAGGGTTGTTTGTAAGAAGCAGAAATTATGTAGTGGGTAACAATACTGTGTATTTTTAAGGTAATAAGAATAATTATGGGGTGAAAAAACTGTAGAAGAAGGCAATGTCTAAGTAGAGTTTAAAGAATAATTAGAAACTCACCAAGCAAAATACGTGGAGACTGGGACTGAGCATCCTAGGCAGAGTGATCAGCATGTGTACAAAGCCAAAGCAGTACCAGAAAGTACTTTGGATATTGCTAATGGCTAAAAGGTAGGAGGGGATGAGATTGATAGTGAGCTTGAACTTTGCCCAGCAGGCGATGGAGTCATTGATTTTAAGCTATCAAATGACAGAGTCTGATTTGTCCTGTAAAAGATCACTCAGGCCTTTGTTAAAGGGATTTGGAATTTTTATTGACTAGTTTATGAGATAATTTAATGTTTATTGATCTTGAAGTGAATCAGGATTTTTTTTTCTATCTTATGTGTACCTTCTTCTTAAGAACTGTTGAGAAAATTAGCTGTGATACCAAAAGTGAAAGTCACTCAGTTGTGTCTGACTCATGGACACACGGACAAATAAACAGGCCTGCCAAAGCCTGTTTATTTCTGGGTTCACTTATATGTGTGTATATGGCAGTGTGCTGTAGTGATTAGGATAACTTTTAAAAAGTTAAACAGATCTAGATAGGAATATTAATTTTTTCATTTACCGACTTTGTAAGCTAGAGGAAGATACTTAACATCTTTAAACCTCAATTTCAATCTGTAAGATATAGCTAATCTTAATGCTCTCCTTGCAGAGTAATTGTAAGAATGAAGTCAGACAATATTACTGGTTAGCTCACCTCCTAGCACATACTAAATGCTTAATAAACAGTAGCTTTTAAAGCTGTTACTAACTACATTAGTGCTGTCACATAGAAATATAAAAATGCAAGCCATATATTTTAAATAGTTAGCTGCATGACAAGTATAAACAAGTGAAATTAATTTTAGTGTTTTATTTAACTCATATATCCAAAAACATCAAATTTTGACGTGTATCATTCATCCATAAACTGTTCATGGCTGTGTTGTTTGTATTAGCCAAAAAGTGGAAACACCCCAAATATCCATCAGCTGATGAAAGGATAAACAAAATGTGAACTATCCATATAGTTAGGGGGCTTCCCTGGCGACTCAGATGGTAAAGAATCTGCCTGCAATGCAGGAGACCTGGGTTCAGTCCTTAGGCTGGGAAGATCTCCTAGAGAAGGAAACAGCAATCCACTCCAGTACTCTTGCCTGGAGGAGCCTGGCAGGCTACAGTCCTTGGTGTTGCAAAGAGCCAGACACGACTGAGCAACTGACACACATATCCATATGGTAGAATATTATTCAGCCATAAAGGGAATAAAGTACTGATACATGCTACAGTGTGGATGAACCTTGAAAACATGAAGCTAAGTGCAAGATACCAGATACAAAGGCCACATACTTTTATTAGATGATATGTCCAGAACAGGCATATCCATGACATGGAAGGTACTATTTCAGTGAAGTCTTTTCTCACAGTGTGTTACCTCTGATTTGCTCCTCAGTGTAGCCTTGGCCAGGTGCAGTCACTGAGTGGTTTTTTGCTTTAACCATCTTTCCCCCTGTTGTTAAGCTAACTGCCTCTGTTACTATCACACTTAATTGTTACCTCTCATTTATTGCTGATTACTTTTTTGTTTTTGACAATGCTCTGAGTCACAAATTGCTTCACAGTTTAATCCAATTAAATTTGGCTCCCTTTGCAGGAGTAGTCTTTGATGTCAGGAGAGTTATTCTTAGCTGTTTCTTTCCCTGGTTCTCCTCTCAGTGATCTAGGATTTAGCTTTTTGCTCTCATGAGATCTGTCGGTTTTCTCTTTTATCTGCTTCTACCAAAATCTGCATTGCCTTCAACAGTGCTGTTATTCTTGAACACCCCCACACCATTCTGCGTGAAGTTAATTCCCCTCGGGAGAGCTCAAGGCTCTGTGTTCCTAAGACCTGCTTCTCTCCTACTGCCACTTCTCTGCCACTGGTTGGGAGAGCCAGATGACAGTGTTGTCTTCTCTTGCAGTGATACCTCTGCTTTAAGAGTAGGGCAGTGAGAGGAGACAATAGCCGTAGTCTTCCCAGATTGCCTTTCTTGGCTGGAACCTCTGTCCTGTGAGCCAGCTGAGACAAGACAAATCAGTATTTTGACGTGCTGTGTGCCTGGAATAGAACTTTACCCCGTGAGTGGGTGCGAAGTGGAGGACAGGGGCCCCAGACCGCTCAGCTCCTCTTGCCTGGGCTGGGTCTTCTGCAACATAGACCTGTGGGAGGTGAGAAACACTGATAACCTGCTCTCCCCAGAGAGAGTTCCAGGCTGAGAGCTGGAGAGAGAGGAGCCCTGTGTCTTGGCTACACCTGTCAGGCATAGAGCTTCCTTATGCTGAACTGGAGAGGAGTAAGAAATGAGTTTCGCATTGAATTCCTCAGACTCATTGTTCTCATCAAGATTTGTTAGATTTTCTTGAAGATATGTTCCCTTTTTTGTTGTATGCCCTTAGAAAAATTTCCAGAGACTTTTAAATGGTTTTTCAGAAATAATTTTTACCAATTATAGTTATTATTTTAGGGAACAGGTCTGTAAAGATCCTTACTCTACCCACCATTCCAGAAGTTGCTGCCCTAAATAAGTAGGTTTCAGTTAAGTAGTACTTTTCGGTTGTGTTATTTCAGCAAGACTTTATTAAATAAGCTTTTATGACCTGGTGTGAGATTGTAACCAGATCAAGATTCAATTACAGAATGTATTCCAAGTTACATATGCACACATGGAGTCCAGTCGTTTTGTAACTAGATATTACAGGGATGTATGAAATGTCATAAATTGGAAACATCTACTTTAACTTTGTTTTTATAATTCTGCACTTAAAAAAAAGTATCCTTAAAATAGGATGAATAAAGCATTATAAAATTGACATCTAAATTATGAAAAAACTTTAAAAGTAACTTTTTAAAAAGTCATGATGTTAACATAATTATTTCTTCCTTTCAGGACGTGTGAGCTTATATATTTGACACAACCCAGCAGTTCGTAAGTACCTCAGAGCATGTTATTTTTCACTTTTTGGGTTTTTTAATATATGAAATAATCGCAAACACATTGATAATTTCAGGGTTGGTTTGATTGCTTATTTCACACTACTTCATAAATTAAGGTCATAGATTTAAGCCCTGTGCAGATTATTTATCTTTTCACAAAGAAAGTGGTATGAAATACTTGCCTTTTACTATAATTGGGAACTAAAGGGAGAAGTTGATTCAGAGCAATTTTTTACCAACTCTGAGAAAAATGCCAATCTTTATTGAGAGTGTATTACAGACATTTTATTAACTAAGACTTAAAGCATAATTTTTGTGTAAGAATAAACATGAATGTCTATGTTAAAATTTCCAAATAGTCTTTTTAAATGTATGATACATGTTCCAGCAGTATACCATTGTAAGAGCTCTACAGTTTTTTTTCAGAAACATAATGAGTAATATATGAGATTTTCTGCCCCACTTAAATAATGATACTGAAGACAATTGATACAGAGAAATTGTATATTTATTAATTAACTCTATTAATCTAATTCCACTTGTTAATTCCAACAAGTGAATGATTTAAAGTTTATGAGGGCATAGTGTTAAACTGGTAAACTAGAGTCACCCAAACCTCTATATTTTCTGTTTACATAAAATTGGTTTTAATTAGAAAACAGAAAAGAGTTAATTGGAAACCAAGTATGTCATATTATACTACTTCCTGTGCATATTTTTAGATTACAATAGAAGGTATTCAGTGTTTTCTTTAGAAAAGGTATACTACTCTGTGGGAAAATATAAATAACTTGGTGAAAAACACAAACTAAATTGAGACAAAATTGAATTCATGTGTAAATTGTGCATTTAAAATGGACTGTATTCTATTATGCAGTCAACTCTAGTCTGTAATTGTAAAAAATGGGGGGGAAAGATATATTTAGAAAACTAATTTTTTTCTGTTTACTAGGATATCTACTGAAATAAATTCTATGTTGGTGCTAAAAGTTTCTTGGATCACATTTTTATTAGCTAAAGGTAAAGTCATTGTTAAATGTTAATGTTTTAAATATAATAATTGATCCTTCTTTTGAGTAAGCTCAAAATTTTAATTCAGTTCAATGTTGCTCCTCCTTACCTCCAATTCTTGTGATTTTTTAACTGTTAGAAAATTCATAGTTCTGGTACTGGAGGCAACCTTGAAAATGTCTCATTTCACTTCTTTTTCTAGTATTTTTTCATTCTTTCCTACTTTCCTATTTTTAAAAATAATGTTACTGTTTTTATAAAAATGATGTATACTCATGATAAAGAATTCAATAAATACAGTGAAATGCAAAGAAAAATAGAAAAATTACTCAGAACCCACCTAAAATAATCATCAAAATTATGTATATGCACAAAATACATCTGAAATGACATTCTGATAAAACCTTCCTGTTTCCTACTTTCAGCTTTGCTTATTTTTTTTTTATCATCATTACATTATCCAAGATTATATTTATATTCTGTTCTGTAATTTTAGTTATCACACTTGTTTTATCTCATTTATGTATTTAAATGAATTCTAAGCTTTTTGTCACTCCTATATCATAGCTTCTCCATTTCTGAGTTCTTTATTTTGATCTATCCTTAGCTGTCTAGATTTTACCATGGAGTTTTTCAAAAAAGCTTTTTGGTGCTGTGTTTTCTACGTTTGGCCTGTTTTATGAGTCATGTCCTGAAGATTCTGCTCTTCATTTCAGAGAAATCTTAGCATGCTACATTTTAAGATATTATTCTGTTACGTTTTGAGAACACCCACTATCTTACCTTAGATTGATTTTGTGCTCCCTATGTATTGTCTTCTCTAATGTTATTTTAACCTTTGGTCTTTTTCTTATGTATTAACTACTTTTATTTCAAACTTTCCTTCTGTTTTGAGCTAAACTATGTTTGTAATTGTTACTTGGTCTTGAATTTTTCCTTACCTTGTCTACTCTTTGTTTTTATGTAATTCATGTTCTTTTGAGTTCTCAGTGCAAGGACTCAGGACATTTTCTTCTGATAGATTATCTTCAACATGGGGTTGTCTACCCAGTTTTCCCACTCCTTATATTGTGATTCTATTTTTTTATTTTCTTTTTTATTTTATCTAATATGTTTGCATAACCACTGTGCTTCCCATCCTCTTTCCATCCACCTTGTTGCTAGGACTTTGTTTGGGCCTCTCTGACCTGCTGTTCTGTTTTCTTTGATGTAGTGTGAATGCATTTCCCTTCACTCACTTTGCACTTTATCTGTGACTTGTTGTGTTCCCCAAAGAGCTATTGTATGAAAGCAGCCTTTTAAAAAAAATTATACCTACTTTTAGTCAGAGGATGAGGGAGAAAGTCGGGACCTCATCTGGAATGATATGAGTCATTGTTCTGAGATTTTTGTTAGAATGACCTGTAAAACAGGCACTTGTCCTGTTTCCATAAAAGGAGTGTGTTAGGATTCAGATTGTCCCCTAATTCAGTATATTATACTGGAGTCTTTATGTTTGTTAGAGTTGCTGTAGCTGTTTACTTCCTCCATTTTCCCCTCTCTTGTCAGTGATACCTATTCCCTCTAAGTAAAAAGAGGGGAAAAGATAAGGATGCTCTGAGTCATTCTCTCTCAAATTTGGTATTGTTATTAGCATTTAACCAGTATATATTTTTCTTTTCATTTTGTTAGGAATTGGAAGAGAGATTCTTTGATCTGACCTCACTCCACTATTTTTAACTAGAGGTCCTTGATATTCTTTACCTCTGTGGCATTTCTTAACAACTTCTAAGTGTATTATAAACAAATTTTTGCACCATACCTAGGGATATAGAAAATGATTTTTAACATGCTCCTAGTGATTGTTGAATCATGAGTATGTGGACACACTCATGTCCACAATTTTTCCTGACTTAATATCTCAATCTCTACCTTAAAATATGGACCATTTTTGTTTTCAGGACAAGTATTACAAATGGAAGATGATCTGGTGATCTCGTTTCAGTTAATGCTGTGTGTCCTTGACTATTTTATCAAACTCTCACCTGCTGCATTGCTCAAAGAACCATATAGTGAGTATTTTCATTTATTCCCCTCCTGCCTCATCATTCAGAGTTGTTTATTGACTTCTCCTAGATCCCAAACACAGTTGTAGAGCCAAAGGAATAATAAAAAAGAAATCAGACATAGCCTCTGCTCTTAAGTAGCGTAAGATATGGAAGAAGAGATTAGAAAAGTAAGCAAGTTTTTAGACTATATGGTTGAAAGTGGTCTGGGCCAAGATACAGAAAATACTATGGGAGTTTAGGAGATGAGAAAGTTTTCCCAGCTGAGGAAGACCATTTCAAAGTGGTGGCATTTGGGTTGAGTGTTGAAGTGATAGTTAGGGTTTGAGGGTTGTGGTTAAGTTTAGGGAGGGGCATGCCCAGTAAAGAGAAAATCGATAGGCAAGGAACAGATAAGAATTAAACTGTATGGGAAAGGGTGGCCCAGCCTACAGGAACAGGTTAACTACATTTTTTATTGATGCTATAATGATTATGTGACTGATTTTTGTTTTTTGGCATGTGAACTGTAATTGATCCACTTCAGAGGGTAATGAGATGGAAACTGTAGTTAAATAATAACTATTACTGAAATAATTAGATAGCATTAAGCAAAGATAAGTATACTCCTCTTAGAATGAAATTGCTTCTTTTGGTGACATATAGAGTAGGATTTAAAAAAACACTTGTTATACTACAGAAATATGTGAACTTAAGTTAGGCTTAACTGATTCCTTGCTCCTAAAATGATAAAAGTATTAATAATACTAAAAATAATAGAGGACAGATCAAAACATGTAAGTCTCAAAGTATTGTCAAAGTTATTGAAAAACTGAAGCCTAATTAATCTTCATGAGCAATAGCTTCATGGTAAAATGAAGTCTGGAGCAGAATTTTGAAAATGTGTTGAACATGATTTTACAGAAAAGGCTGGTCATTTAGCAGAAACCACATGCAAAACGAAAAAAATACAAAATAATATATTCAAAAACTTCCCGAATCTTTAAAAATTTTCCTTATATGCCTTTTCCTCACTTTTAAAATATGTTATAACTGTAATAAGTTGATGAAGAGTATAACTTTAGGTTGATAGCTTTTGTGCTTTTGGATAATTCAGATATTCATTTAATTCTCCCAAGTGCCATGTTAAAGGAGAAACCAGGATAAGGTATTGAATTGACATCTATGGTAAATTTTTAATTAGCTTTTTATTAGGAATTTCCAAAAAAAAAAGAATTTCTATGAACATAATTAAATTGTATAATAAGCCCCCATGTATTTATCACCTGCCCTCAGAGTATAACTTTTGATCAACTCATAGTCCTATCTACTGCCCAGTTCTATCAGCAATATTATTTTGAAGCACATTTTTGCATACCATTTCATCCTTATAAATTTCAGAATATATCTCTGAAAGATAAAGTCTTTTTAAAAAGCATAATGACAATACCATTCTCACACCTAAAAACCAGTTAGTATAGTGATTTCTTAATCCCACCAAATATCTAGTAGGTGCCCCTGTTTTCAATTGTTTTATAAAAGTAATTAAAAATGTTTATAGGTTGACTAAATCAGAATCTAAATAGCATCTATACTTTGTGATTGATTGATACGACTTTACGACTTAAAATATTCCTCCTCCATCTATCTTTCTCTTTTTTTTCTTGTAATTTATTTATTAAATAATCAGGTGGTCTTTTTTATTGACTTTTTCATGGTTTAATTTTTTACTGATTGCATCCTATGGTATAGTCTAACATGTTCCTCTATCCTCTTCAGTTTCTTGTTGGGTCTAGAGGCAATTAATATTTTTTATACTTAGTCATCTATAATCTCTTTAATAGCTCAATCCACATTCAGTTTGAGTTGAAAATGCTCAAAATAATCCAGGGGATTTTTTTTCTAAAATCACAATTTAGTGTCACATTATTATTTTTATTTATTATTATTATGCTTATTTTTTAAAAATCATCATAATTTGTATGGTATTTGTTAAAATTTTAAAAACTTATTTTTATACTTTACCTCGAAAGTGAATCCATAAATAATGCTTAACATTCTTAAGACTCTTTTAAGATAGGAAACATTTTTCCCCCTTACCAACTGAGTAGAATACACTTAAAATTAGTTTATAAGTTGGCTATTTCCCTTGCCTTTTTCGTATTTGTCTATAGAGTTTTAGGTTTCTTTTTGGACCAGCTGGGGGCAGAAGAGAATAGGGATGGCAAAAACTATTACCAGTATATAATTTACAATAGATAGTAAATAGATGAAGCTGTTAGCTTTTTTGTGAAGCCTAATAAGTAAAAGTAGCAGAATGTTACCAAGATTATTTCCAACCTTCCAAGTTATAATTAGAATACTTCATTATGTTATACAGTGGAATGTGCAATTGTTCTTATATCTGATTTACCATTTTTACAGAAACAGCTGTAATACCTATTAATGGTTCACCTCGAACACCAAGGCGAGGTCAGAACAGGAGTGCACGGATAGCAAAACAACTAGAAAATGATACAAGAATTATTGAAGTTCTCTGTAAAGAACATGAATGTAATATAGATGAGGTAATTTAACTTCATGATTTCTTTAAAATAGTTACAGTAGATTTAGATGTAAGTTCTTCCTAACAATATATAATTCTTTCATGATGAGCTTGCTTTTTTGTAATTAGCGCCAACTCTTTTGCAGTAGCAAAATATTTAGAAAAAGTTTAATTTTCATATTCAGTTACTTTGATTTTAAAGAGAATAGCTCCCTCATTCTGGAATCACTGAAACGTACATGATTAAGGCAGTAGTTTTCAAATATATTTGTTCTTTGATTCTTCTGTGGTTATTGATACTCCTAATGTTTAAAGTAAGCGACTAAGAAAACCCTATTGTTTTGATTTTAGTGATAAGTGATACCAAGATTAAATTTCTGTTTGTTGTTTAGTCGCTAAGTTGTATCCAACTCTTTGCAACCCCGTGGACTATAACCCACTAGGCTCCTCTATCCATGGGATTCTCCAGGCAAGAATACTGGAGTGGGTTGCCATTCCCTTCTCCAGGGGATCTTCCCAACTTAGGGATCGAACCTGCGTCTCCTGCACTGGCAGGCAGATTCTTTATTGCTAGCCACCAGGGAAGCCCAAATTTCTGTTCAGTCATGTATAATTACTCTGTTTCTAAGTATCACACCAGATGTTAATGACTGGTGGAGGATACACTGAACACCCAGGAATTGCTTATCTTGTTAATAAGATCTGGAATGTTAGAACTGGGAGGAATCTTACAATTAATGTACTCGGCCTCCTTTTACTAATGAGTAGACAAGCTTCTAGAGACTGATAGCTGATTACTAACAAAGTCTGTGCTTTGGAACATCTGCTACCAGTGCTTCTTTTACTGTGCCATGCTCTTTCTCTCATAGATTGTTATATTATCCACAATTCACTGTATGAAATGTTGCATCTTTGAAATTTCTCTGTTAACTCTGGGGAGGAATGGGGGTATGATATCAAAATCTCATTTAATAAGTATTGGAGTGATTTATCAAGTCTGAATTTTGGCACTATGAGTTAATTTCATCAAGTATATAGATATAGACATGTAGATGTATCAACTTTACACATATAATTTACTTTTCTAGAATAGCATATTGTCTTCACTAATAAGGTGACAAATGTAGTTGAAACCTTTTCTTTCTAACTCCAGCCTGCTGCTTAGTCCTTCAAGATAAAGAATATAAATAAAGGCAGCTTTCTAATTCCTGGTGGTTAAATCTCTGGATTTCAGAACTACTTATATAATTGCCTTCCAAAAATCAGGAATAAATCATGTTTTTCCTTTTTATTTTAAATAATTCTTTCATAATTTATGATGTAACAGTGACTTATAAAGTATAGGTGATCAATAGCTTTGGTAATTTATATTAAAAATTTGATACTTTCTATATTAAAATATGTAATATTATTTACATATAGCATTTATGATTATATAACTGTTGGTTATATTTATGGTCATATCATTATTCGTTAGTCATACTAATTAGTTAAATAGAACTACCCATCTTATAATTATTCCAGTTAAATGGGAATTAATTGGAAAACAATACTCTTAATAAGTATTTTAGAAGCTTAATTCTTACAGCTTATTTGTGAAGTAGAAGATAGGATCTTATTAATAGGCATATGTTAAATTATTTCTACCTTAACAAATGTAGACTCCAAAGTTGGAAAAGAAAGTTATATGAAGAAAAGTAAGTTGCTTGCAATTCCGTGACAGTTTGTCAGTATAGAATAGTCAGAGATACAATTCCAGGTTTTCCAAATATGGTCTTTATTATTCATGTCAAATGTAGGGAGTTTTTTGTAGGAAACTGCGTAAGTCCCAAAGCATTTTCATTCAGTTTTGAAGAAAATTGCTAGGTATATGTATGTGAAATTATTTTCTTATAAAAGCAGGTCCTTTTCCTAAATTTGTGCTAAAATAATTAACTCAATATACATTAAGCTTGATATGTATATGAAATGGCCCAAAAATACTCTTTGGGGAGAAATTAGAGGCAGTGTAGAGAAGTTAAAGAGCCTTGGCTTTGATGCTAGGCAGATTGGGTTTCAATTCCAGCTCTGTCACTTCCTAGCTATGTAACTTTGGTCAAGTTGCTTAATTTTTTTGAGCCTTCGATCTTTTCACCACTTGTTAAATATGGGATTTTGAAGTTGGTTTCGATGGATTTTCTTCTTGTAAATCCCATTTCATTAACAACTACCCCCTGCACCTCCATTTTAGGACCTGAAAGCTGCCTCATAAATTAAAATAAATAATTGTATTAATTATAAATAAAGATCACACTGAGTTGAATGTAACTTATTGATCAAAATGTCAGTTCACTCATTCTAGTATTAATAGTGACAGTCAAAAAACCAGTCAAAAATAGTCAAAAAGTTAAAAAACCAGTTTTAAAAAATTTTAATGGTCATGTTGTAACTTTATCTTTTTCAGGTGAAAAATGTTTATTTCAAAAATTTTATACCTTTTATGAATTCTCTTGGAATTGTAGCTTCTAATGGACTTCCAGAGGTAATCTGAAAGAAAATGTAATAAAAAGTTAACGTGTTTCGGGACTTTGGGGAGGGAAGAAGAGTTGTCTAAATTTCGTAGGGTTACTTTACTATATATTAAATATTTTTCACTCAAGGAAAGAATCTAAGTAGAATTGTGGTGAATCAGTTTTATATAGTAACAGAAAAACCCTTTTTAATATATGCTCAAATGTATATATAAACAGCATTTTAACATTTGCACTAGACATTGATTTGTACTGAAATTTTTCAAAAATCAAAATACAGGCTTTTGAACTTCTAAATGCCTTAAATATTTAAACTAAATTTCTGCGATCTAATTTGATTCTGATTTGCTTTATTATGCTTCTTTAAGCATAGAAGCCTTGATTAATGCCATCAACATTATTGGCATCACTGAATTTTGGAACATCCTTTTGAGTATTTTTTTTCTTGGGTGTTCCATGTGGCTTGCAGGATCTTAGTTCCCCAACCAGGGATCAGATCTGGGCCCCAGTGGTGAAAGCACCCAGACTTAGCCACTGGACTGTCAGGGAATTTCCTCTTTTGGCTACTTAATTGGAAATAGCTTTGGTTGAAATGACTGTGATTATATTGTAGACATGTTTTAACTTAGTGGTATGCCATCCATCTATTTCTTTTCACATTTTGCCTCAAATGTCTTGCTCTTCAGTGAGAACAGAGAGCTGAGAACTTTATGTGGTAACTTGTGGAGAAAAGGATGCTTAAATGATGAAGAGCAAGTTCTCAATGGTGAAGCAGTGTTTTAGACACACCTAGCATCAGTCACCAAGACCTGAAGACATGAAATCAGAGAGCTAGATTGCTGATTCTGTGACCTGAGTTGGGAGCTAGTCCTTGAATTAACTAACTTATTTATTCAGCAGTTACTTAGTGCTTAACATGTGCCAGGCATCGTGCTGCATGTCATCCGTGTAGAGATTTAACTCAGTCATTGTCCTTGTGGTGCTAGTGGAAGAGACACACATAGGACATTACTAATACGGGTCTACAGGAGTTTAACAGGTGTGTACACAGGGCATGGTGACATCTCAGAGAAGGGCTACCTAATTCAAATCGGGCCAGGTAGATTTTGCACAGAATCCTTTGGAGGTCATGTGATTTCTGAGCAGAGTAAGATTTATGAGAAGTGGCATTTCCAGGAGCTGGAAATTATAGATTCAAGGGCACAATGATATGTGATAGTATCGTCTGTTCAGTGAACTCCAACTAACTCCTTAAAGTTGGGATACAGAGCAAGGACTGGTAAGACATGGTACTAAAGAAGCAAGAAGGGGCCGGATGGTGTATTACTGAGTCCTGTTACCAACTTATATATCACAAAATATGGTATTTACAACTCTAAAGAATCTTAGGCATTGTAATTTTTTTCCCTTTGAAAGGATTACAAGGTTGGAAAATTCAAGATAAACTTTACATTATGTAGCACTAACAGCTACTAGTCAATAACCTGTTGATATTTAGTGCTTCACTGAGACAGGGCAAGAACAATGATTAAATAAATAGAAATGTCTGCTTTGCCTAAAAAACTTATGCAGGCAAGCACAAAGTTTACATTTAGATGAATTTCTTCCTACTACTCCTTTTAGAATGCAATTTTAGGGCTCTCAGGTTAGAAAGTCACAGGAGAAGGCATGTTAAATAATTATCAGGCATTGGTTTTTATATTATGATTGGAAAATTATGAACCCAGAACTGATAAAAGATTTATTGATTCTAGCATTTGGAAAAGTGTCTGAGATTGGAAATAAATTGTGCAGGTATGTTAATTAGGCTAATTAATTGAGGTTATATGCCCAAGATACGTTACTAAAGAAAGCGTGAGTAAACCGAAGGATTTAGAAAGATACAGAAGATTTGTTAGTGTTTGAAAAATTATATTATATTGAAAAGTGGGGTAGAAGATTAAAAGTGAAAGATGTATAGAATGGAGGATCTTGGCAATTAAGTGGTCATATATCTATTTTTATCTACATTTCCATCTCAGTATTGTTTTGTAGCATTGGTGATTCTTGTCTAGATAAAATGTGGGATATATCCATAAAAAAAGATTTAAAATTAGAGTTGAAAAACGTGTGCAATTTTTGTACTAAAATACTTCACTTTTAGATATATGCCTTTATTTATATTGCATGTGAAGTCTTTGTAATGTAGAATTAGGTGATGTTGTACAAAAATTGTTTAAATCTGGGATATATATACTGAGATATAATGGCGTGAAAAGGATAATCATCAGTATTTTTTGGTTTTTGAGGTGGAAAATCTCTCTAAACAATATGAAGAAATTTACCTTAAAAACAAAGATCTAGATGCAAGATTATTTCTGGATCATGATAAAACTCTTCAGGCTGATCCTACAGACAGGTATTACACATGATATATTATTATTTGTTGATATGCTGGTTCATTTTTTAAAAACTTAGTAATACCAAAGTATATTCTCTTGAATTGTTGTATAGAATCCTAAAATAGGAATGGTTAAGATAACTATAGACAAACCTATGAGATATTATGGGTTCCATTCCACATCATTGCAATAAAGCAATACCATAATAAAGCGAGTCACACAAATATTTTTAGTTTCCCACTGCATGTAAAAGTTACACTTACATTGTACTATAGTCTGTTAAATGTGCAAGAGCATTATATAAAAAATAATGATGTACATACCTTAATATAAGAACACCTTATTGCTAAAAATAGTAACTATCCTCTGACAATGCAGGATTATAAGCCTTCAACGTTTTAAAAAACAAATTCTGCAAATCACAGTAAAGAAAAGTGCAGTAAAATGGGATATGCTTGTACAAAAATTTTGAATGATTGTATGATTAATTTTATGTCGTTAAGCATGAAATCATTTAATCTTAGCTAAGATATATATATGTATATATAATTTGGAAATTAAACACAAGTAAAATGTTTCTAGTTTTATTTAAGCCAAAGTAAAGTTTTTGGAAGGCATGATGATTGAAAAACTTGAGCTTTGATGTTTTTTAATACTGAACAACTTGGCTAGTAGTATCATCAACATCTAACATTCTAGAGAAAACAAGCATCTAACTTTCACTTTCAGAAAAATTCTTAATGATTGCACACCTGTTTGTCTGTAAACCTAGTGGAAAGAAACCTAATTTAAAAATGATGATGAAAAAATGAAATTTTATTTATGTTAGCAGCTTTTGGATCATCTGTTTCCTTTACCTTCTGTTATTTACTTAACCACTTTGTATGATGTCATGAGGCAACAGAAGATATTATACTGCTTTTTTGACTCATAAAGCCCAAGTTGTAAATTTTCAGTCTGAATTACTCTGCTTATCACTATTTAGTTTTGAAATGCAAAGAACACCACGAAAAAGTAACCCCGATGAAGAGGTGAATATGATTCTTCCACAGACTCCAGTTAGGTATGATTTTTCTTACTTTTGATTTTCATTATAATTATTTAATCAGTGCTTTATAGTGCTTCAGGTTTAATCATTTGTGAGGAAAAGACATTGAAAATGGTTTTAGTCCTTCTGGGATATACACAGAGCAAATGATAACACTTTTCTCTTTTTTATTTGCTAAAATGGAACACATTCTCATTCTAGGTTACACTCCTTAAGGGCAGACAGACCTATGTCTAATAATCATATTGTTGGCAATTAGGAGCACATCTGGCACACAAAGAGCACTCGATATATACCTGTTACATGTATATATAAATATATAATGAAGATGTCTTTCTCTATGAAATTATTATTTTTCACAGCATCCCATTCATCCCTTCATAATGTGTATCACAATTTATAATTATGAATTCATCTGTGTATTTACTTGTTTCTGTCAATACCCATAATAGCCTTTGAGTTTATACTGCAATGGACCATGACTTTTTTGTTCACCATTAAATTAAATAATTAGGACCTAAGATAATACTTGATACATAGTTACTAATCATTAATTTTTTCAAATGACTATATACACGTATAAAAATGCATTCTTGTTTGAATACAGTAATAGCCTTAGACTTGGTACAGAAGGGACTTTATGAAGTGATGTTTGAACTGAATTTGGAAACATGTAAGTTTGTGTCACAGAAGACCAATAGCATGTGCAGAGGAATGGACATATGAAACAGCACAATATGTCAGGGGAACTGTAAGCAACTTTGTACTGATGGAAGAAATGGGAAGGTGAAATGGCAGAAGAGGAGGGTGGGTAGTAGGTCATGAAGGGTCTTATTATTATTCCACACTCAGAAGTTTGGACTTCAGCTTGTGCAGGATATAGTCTGTTGCTATACATGGTTTAAGCAGGGGTAGGATAAAATCAGACTTGGTTTTTGAAAATTTACATGATAGTCACTTGTGAAGAGAGGGACTGAGGAGGGTGTAGTGAGAAATAGAGAGACCTACCAATCTGTCACAGTGGTTGTTAACCATGGATGCAAATTAGATAACCTGAGGAGCTTTTTTTCCCCCAAAGTACGTATGCCTTGATCCTGCTGCCATAGACATAGTGAGTCAAAATCCCTGTTAAAATCCCACATTGCAGTAATTCACTTGAGAGATGCTGAAGATCTAAACCAAAAGATAGGTAATGGGAATGAAAGAGCAAGAACAGATTTGATAAATAGTTGATGAATTCAAATTTAGGATATTATTCTTAAGGAATTTATGGGATATGAAGAAGATAATGTAATAAGTAGTAGGATATAAGGATCTTACATAATAGATTTGGGAATCATCAGGGAGAGTTAAAACCAGAAAAAGAGATGAGGTTTTCTGAAGTGAGGGTTATAATAGCAAGGATGGTGACTAAGGACTGAACCCTAAGAGTGCTGGGACTTAAGGACTGGATAGAACTTAGATTAAAAAGAATGAGAGGTGTGATCGGGGAGGCCAGAGAGTGGAGCCAAAGAAGCCAAAGGAGGGAGGGAGTTTCAGAAAAGAGCAAGTGTTTGAGTGTGAGATGTCTCAAGAAAATCAAGTATCAAACCGAATAAGAAAGATCTTTTGGTTTTAGCAGTTGGTCATTTATGACTTAGTCATTGTGGCTTAAGCAATTAGTACATGTATATGTCATAGAAGCGTTATATTTAAAAGTCGAGGAATTGTAGCTATCAGTTTCGAGAGGCTTGACTGAGAACCAAACATGGATTATTAAATAATATTTAAGGAACCTTTCGGCCATAAACATTCTACAGCTTTTTGCATCTTTAAACAGTGCATACAGAGTAGCAATGTACTTCTACTCCAAAATTGGGTTATTAATATTTACCATGTACCCCCAAATACACACAAAATTATAAGAGATTGACCTACATTTATGTTTTAGTAATGATGACTTCTAAAATCATGTATGCCAAAAAAATAAAAAATAAAAAATAAAATCATGTATGCCTTCTTCTTGAAGATCTCTGTAAAAGAGGGTCACTTGCTTCTTGAGTTATTAAATATCTTAGTCTTTATTTGACCAGTTTTAAAATTTAATTGTAATAATGTTTGCTTAAAATATTGCCATTTTGATGCCCTTTTGTCCTTAAAATAATGTCATTACTTTTATCAATTGTTTTATTGATATATGGTTTTATTAGTAAATAAGCATATATGTTTTTTAATGATAAACTTACTGATTATGATCATATCAATTCTTAGATATCTAACTAAAATATTAATTCCTTATAAACAACAGTACACTAAGGGATTTGTAAAGTCTTATTTCAGAGAACTTAAAGATTAACAAGAGACAATGAGATTGAAGATAAGTGTAACTTACGACATAGATACATGTCACTTGTTCTTTTTGTTACTTCATTTCTTAACATTTCTTCATATTTTTTCTAGGACTGTTATGAATACTATCCAACAATTAATGATGATCTTAAATTCAGCAAGTGATCAACCATCAGAAAATCTGATTTCCTATTTTAATGTAAGCCATATGTGAAATACTTTATTACGAGATCTTGGCAAACAAATTTGAAATTAGAAGTTAAAATACTGTTTTTTTTTTTTTTTAATTTTTTTTTTTTTTAATTTTTTTATTAGTTGGAGGCTAATTACTTCACAACATTTCAGTGGGTTTTGTCATACATTGATATGAATCAGCCATAGATTTATAAAATACTGTTTTTTTAAACACCCATTTCTCAATAAGTTGTCTATTATCTTATTTCTTGCTTTTCTTTTTAACTCTCCAAATTAGATATTAGTAGTAGTGTTGTTTTATTTGGACAGTGTTATTTTCAGATTTACTCATGTGTACTCTTTGTCTTGCTCACCATTCTTTCTTGCAGCCTAGACCTCCCTTCCATTTTTATTTTCTTCTTTCTTCAGATACATCTTTTTTTTTTAATTGGAGCATAATTGCTTTACAAGGTTGTGTTGATTTCTGCTGAACAATGTGAGTCAGTCATAACTATATGTATATCGCCTCCCTCTTGAGTCTCCATGCCCCCATACATCTTTTTATAATTCCTTTAGTGAGAGTTAGTGTGGTATGAGTTTACAAGCTTTTTGTTTTATTTCTTGTCTTAAAATACCTTTATTCTTGTTTTTTGTGAGGCGGTTTACCTGGATCTTCTGTTTTAGGTTGACCTTTACTTCCCCTTAGTAGTTTGAAGGTGTTACTTTACTACTTCCTGACTCTCATTGTTGCTAGCAAGAAATTTTCTGTCAATTCAAACGTCGTTTCTTTATAGTTAATCTGTCTTTTCCCTCTGGCTGCTGTTAAGATGCTTTCTTTGAATGTGACATTAGATAGGATTTAATATTTGTCATAGCTCTGCGGTCTTGTTTATTTAGCCCATTTTAATTTATTTTTATTGTATGGCCCTGTGTGCATTACAGTATATATTCCTGATAGACCCTGAGTTTGATATCTGAAAGGCACCTGCTACCCTCCCTCCCCTTAAAAAAAGGGAGTGAGAAAGAAAGAGAATGAAAACTAGTGTCTGTACTCCATGCTGTTCCTTTTCTCCTTTAAAATTAGATGAGGCTTGGGACTGACTGAAATGCTCATCTGTGGAAGCTGGTTGAGGCTCGAAGACTTTTTAAAGTTTGGCTTATCCAGTAACTGTGCTCTGTTTGGTTAGCATTCTATTTAATATCATAAGCTGCCTGTGGTTTTGTCCTTGTCTTTGTTGTCTTCTTGCTTATGTCCCGCCCCCCCCCAGGTATTAACAAAGTATTTTCTGTCATCATATTCATAACTGTGTTGGCTCAGAACTGATTTTCTTTGTCCAGTTTGCATAAAATTGTTTTTATTTCTGGGTAATTTGTAGCACAAGAATAGTTCCCAGACATAGGTACTCAGTTACTTAGAACTTTTATAAGTAAAAAGAATGATAATCTCTGTTTCCTTAAATTTGTTTTTGGTATTTCCTCCAACATTTGAAGTATGTAGGACGTCTTTTTTATTTTAAACTATTTCTGTTGCGCAGAAAATTCTGCGTCAGAGATATTTTTCAGAACTCAGTTTAAAGTTTAACATTAAATGGAGTGCAACAGTTTGACTGCAGAGTTTTGCGTACACTACGAATTGCCTGTCTCAGAGGGGGCATATCTTGAAAATCATTAAGTTTTTCTCTCAATTTGTTTCTTGGTTTCTTCATTTTAAAAATCAATGCCATCTTTCCTTCCTTGTGTAAGTAAAATATTAGAAGCTATAGACATTTTTTTCTTTGAGTTTTATTAAGATATGATTGACATGCTGCTAAATTTACACATACAGCATAGTGATCTGACTTTCATACATCATAAAATGATGACCTCAGTAAGTTTAATTAACATCCATCATCTCATTTGGATACAAAATAAAAGAAACAGAAGAAAATTCTTTTCCTTGTACCGAGAACTCTTCAGATTTACTCTCTTAACAACTTTCATGTATAACATACAGCAGTATTAATTATATTTATCATATTGTGTGTTACATCCCTAGTGCTTATTTATCTAATAACTGAAAGTTTATACCTGTTGACTGCCTTCATCCAGTTACCCCTCAACCACCCCCTGCCTCTAGTAACTACAAATTTGATCTTTTTTCTATGAGTTTGTTTGTCTTTGAAATATAATTGACCTACAAGACCTACAAGTCCCTCCTTGCAGTCTGAGGGACTCTCAAGAGTCTTCTCCAACACCACAGTTAGAAAACATCAATTCTTTGGCGCTCAGCTTTCTTTATAGTCCAACTCTCACATCCATACATGACTACTGGAAAAACCATAGCCTTGACTAGATGGACCTTTGTTGACAAAGTAATGTCTCTGCTTTTTAATATGCTATCTAGGTTGGTCATAACTTTCCTTCCAAGGATCAGCAGTGTACATATGTCAATTCTAATGCCTCCCCTTCCAAGTCAATTTTAGAAAGAGAGCTCTAGCCGTCAAGTAGAATTTCATATACAGCAAACAAAGAAGGTGGTTTCTGGTATGCAGTGTAGTGATTCAGTATTTCTGTACATCTCAAAATGATCACCACAGTAAATCTAGTTACCTTTTGTCTCCATACAAAGATATTACATAATTATTGACTGTGTACCCCACACTGTACATTTCATACCCATAACTCATGTATTTTGTAACTAGAAGTTTGTACCCCTTAATCTTCCTCACCTGTTTCTCTCTTTACCCACCCCGTCCCTTCTGTTTGTTCTCTGTATCTATGATTGTTTTGTTACGTTTGTTCATTTGTTTTTTAGATTTCATATATAAGTGAAATCATATCATATGATTTACTTTCTTTGTCTGATCTACTTCATTTAGCATAATACTCTCTAGATCCATACTTCTTGTCACAAATGGCAAGATTTCTTTTTTCTTTATGGCCAAATAATATCCCCTTATAGGGAATGCGTCTTCCCTCATAGATCAGTTGGTAAAGAATCCGCCTGCAATATAGGAGATCCGGGATTGATTCCTGGGTTGGGAAGATCCCCTGGAGAAGGAAATGGCAACCCACTCCAGTATTCTTGCCTGGAGAATCCCATGGAGAGAAGAACCTGGCGGGGATCAGTCCATGGGGCTGCAAGAGTTGGACGTGACTCAGTGACTCCGCCGCCACCAAATAGCATTCCATTGTATGAGTGTGTCCACTTACATGTGCTGTGTTGTGCTCAGTGTTCAGGCATGGCTGACTCTCTGTGACCCCATGGACTGTGGCCCGCCAGACTCCTCTCTCCAGGGGATTCTCTAGCAAGTGGATTCTTTACCATCTGAGCCACCAGGGAAGTCCAAGAATACTGAAGTGGGTAGCCTGTCCCTTCTCCAGGGGATCTTCCCCATCCAGGAATCGAACTGGGGTCTCCTGTATTACAGGTGGACTCTTTTACCAGCTGAGCTACCAGGGAAGCCCATATACCTGTATCAGTTCCATTCAGTTCAGTTGCTCAGTTGTGTCTGACACTTTGCAACCCCATGGACTACAGCATGCCAGGATTCACTGTCCATCACCAACTCCCAGAGTTTACTCAAACTCACATCCATCAGGTCAGTGATGCCATCCAACCATCTCATCCTCTGTCGCCCCCTTCTCCTGCCTTCAATCTTTCTCAGCATCAGGATATTTTCCAATGAGCCAGCTCTTCACATCAGGTGGCCAAAGTATTGGAGTTCAGCTTTAGCATCAGTCCTTCCAATGAATATTCAGGACTGATTTCCTTTAGGATGGACTGGTTGGATCTCCTTGCAGTCGAAGGGACTCTCAAGAGTCTTCTCCAGTGACCCAAATTGACAAAATGAACTAAGTAGGTGGTGGGGAGGGAAGCATTCCAGACTCTTATCATGTCATGAAACCACCTTCTTTGTTTGCTGTATATGAAATTCTACTTGACGGCTAGAGCTCTCTTTCTAAAATTGACTTGGAAGGGGAGGCATTAGAATTGACATATGTACACTGCTGATCCTTGGAAGGAAAGTTATGACCAACCTAGATAGCATATTAAAAAGCAGAGACATTACTTTGTCAACAAAGGTCCATCTAGTCAAGGCTATGGTTTTTCCAGTAGTCATGTATGGATGTGAGAGTTGGACTATAAAGAAAGCTGAGCGCCAAAGAATTGATGTTTTCTAACTGTGGTGTTGGAGAAGACTCTTGAGAGTCCCTCAGACTGCAAGGAGATTCAACCAGTCCATCCTAAAGGAAATCAGTCCTGAATATTCATTGGAAGGACTGAGGCTGAAGCTGAAAGTTCAATACTTTGGCCACCTGATGCGAAGAGCTGACTCATTTGAAAAGACCCTGATGCTGGGGAAGATTGAGGGCAGGAGAAGAAGGGGATGACAGAGAATGAGATGGTTGGATGGCATCACCGACTCAGTGGACATGAGTTTGGGTAGACTCCGGGAGTTGGTGATGGACAGGGAGGCCTGGCGTGTTACGGTTCATGGGGTCCAAAGAGTCGGACACAACTGAGCAACTGAACTGAACACTACTGATGGCGGTGGTTTAGTTGTCAAGTTGTGTCCGACTACTGCGATCTTGTGGACTGTCTTCCATCCATGGGGTTTCTCCAGGCAAGAATACTGGAATGGGTTGCCATTTCCTTCTCCAGGGATTCTTCCCGACCCAGGGACCAAACCCAGGTCTCCTGCATTGCAGGTGGATTTTTTACTGACTGAGTCACCAGGGAATTCTCCATACACTACTGATACTATGTATAAAATAGATAACTAATGAGAATCCACTCATTATAGCTCAGAAAGTCTATTCAGTGCTGTGAGGTGACCTGAAAGGGAAGGAAATCCAAAAATGGGGGGATATATGTATACATATGGCTGATTCACTTTGCCATACAGTAGAAATTAATACAACACTGTAGCTTTGGAGCCTAGGAATTCCTATTTTTAACAATGTGATTCTTCTTTGTGATTCTTCTCCAAGTGATTCTTCTGTTTTTTTTATTGCTGTATAGTTTATTTACAATGTTGTGTTCATTTCAAGTGTATAGCATAGTGATTCAGTTATACATATGTTACGCATGTGTATCCTTTCCAGATTCTTTTCCTTTATAGATTATTACAAGATGTTCCCTGTGCTATACAGTAGGTCCATGCTTTTAATTTTATATATAATAATATGTATCTGCTAATCCCAGCGTCCTTATTTATCCCTCCTCCTCCTTTCCCCTTTGGTAATCATAAATTTGTGTTCCATGTCTGTGAGTGTATTTCTGTTTTGTAAATAAGTTCACTTACATCATTTTTTAGGCTTCACAAATAAATGATACCGTATTTAAAAAAAAGAGTCTTCTCCAAATCCACAGTTCAAAAGTGTCAATTCTTCGGTGCTCAGCTTTCTTTATAGTCCAACTCTCACATCCATCCATCACTACTGGAAAAACCATCTTTTTGACTAGACCTACCTTTGTTGGCAAAGTCGTGTCTCTGCTTTTTAATATGCTGTCTAGTTTGGTCATAACTTTTCTTCCAAGGGACAAGTGTCTTTTAATTTCATGGCTGCAGTCACCATCTGCAGTGATTTTCCAGCCCCCCAAAATAAAGTCTGTCACTGTTTCTCCTGTTTCCCCATCAGTTTGCCATAAAGTGATGGGACCAGATGCCATGATCTTAGTTTTCTGAATGTTGAGTTTTAAGCCAAGTGTTTCACTCTCCTCTATCACTTTCATCAAGAGGTTCTTTCTTTGCTTTCTGTCATAAGGATGGTGTCATCTGCATATCTGAGGTTATTGATACTTCTCCCAGCAATGTTGATTCCAGCTTGTGCTTCATCCAGCCCAGTATTTCTCATGATGTACTCTGCATATATGTTAAATAAGCAGGGTGACAATGTACAGCCTTGACATACTCCTTTCCCTATTTGGAATACCTATATACCGCATCTTTATCTATTCATCTATTGATGGGCACAATAGGTCTTGGCTATTGTAAGTAATGCTACAGTGAACATAAGGGTGCATAATATTTTTTCAAATTAGTGTTTTCATTTTATTCATATAAATACACAGAAGTGAAGCTGCTGGATTTTATGGTATTTCTGTTTTTAATTTTTTGATGAGTCTCCAAGTTGTTTTCTATAGTGGTTGTACCAATTTCGATTCCCACTAGTAGTGTACAAGGGTTACCTTTTCTCTACATCCTCACCAATGCTTATTATTTGTTCTCTTTTTGATAATAGCCATTAGACAGTGTGTGAGGCGATATCTCATTATGGTTTTGATTTGCATTTCTCTGATCATTAGCCATTTCTCTTTGAGACCCCATGGACTGTAGCCCTCCAGGCTCCTCTGTCCATGATATTCTCCAGGCACAAATACTGGAGTGGGTTACCATGCCCTCTTCCAGGGAATGATTAGCATTGTTAAGCATCTTCTCTTGTGATTGTTGCCATTTGTATGTCTTCTTTGGAAAGATGTCTATTCAGTTCTCTGCCTCTTTTTTAATCAGCTAGTTTTTTGTTTTGTTTTGTTTGTTTGATATTGAGTTGTATGAGTTCTTTGTATGTTTGGCTATTAACCCTTTATCAGATATATCATTTGCAAATATCTTATCTTATCCTGTAGGTGGCCTTTTCTTTTTGTTGATTGCTTTGTTTACTTTGCAGAAGCTTTTTGGTTTGAAATAGTTCCACTTGTTTAGTTTGCTTTTGTTACCTTTTGGGAGTCAATTCCAAAATATCATCTCCAAGACTAATGACAGGGAATTTACCATCCATGTTTTCTTCCAAGAGTTTCATGGTTTCAGGTCTTATGTTCAAGTCTTTAATCCATTTTGTGTTATTTTTGTGTGTGGAGTAAGATAGTGGTATAATTTCAGTTTTTTGAAACTGGTTTTCCAGTTTTAGCAGCACAGTTATTAAAGAGATTGTCCCATTCCTTACTTTATATTTTGTATTATTGACTCTCTTGTGGCAATTAATTGATCACATGCATGGGTTTATTTTGGAGCTCTCTATTCTGTTCCATTGATTATGTTTTTATACCAAAGCAAACTGTTTTGATTACTGTAGCTTTGCAGTATAGTTTGATGCCTCCAGCTTTGTTCTTCTTTCTCAAGATTGCTTTGGCTGTTTGGGGTCTTTTGTGGTTCTACATACAGTTGCTCTACTCTGTGTAAATACTTTGAAATTTTGACAGGGATTTTTTTAATCTGTAGATTGCTTTGAGTAGTATGGATATTTTAACAATATTAATTTCCTTGAGCATGCAATACTTTTGTTTGTGTTTTTTATGATTAGCTATTTTTCTTTGGTATCAGTTGTAAAACCTGTGAGGCTGTTTTTTGATGGCTAAGGGAAGGGCTAACAAATCTTTCCTAACTTGCCAGGAGAAAATTTAGATAATAGGGGTTTTTTAGTTGTAGTCTAGTAGTTTCTGGTCCCTATTTCCAGAATGGAATGCTTTATGTTTCTCATATTTTCAGTAGTTGAATTTACTTATTTATTGTGAAGTGTTTTCACAGTATAAACAATTGAAAGTAACAAGTCATGCTATTGTAGAACAGAAAGTGTTAATTCTCTGATTAGACAGTATCCTCTATGTTAATTTCTATTTTTCCTTGTTAAAGAATTGCACAGTGAATCCAAAGGAAAGTATCCTGAAAAGAGTGAAGGATATTGGGGACGTCTTTAAAGAGAAATTTGCTAAAGCTGTGGGACAAGGATGTATGGAAATTGGATCACAGGTAACTTGAACTCATTTTGATGAGTACCACTGCATAGTAAATAATTTCAAATGCAGCATCTGTCCAAGTTGTGTAAATACTGTATAATAGTATAAAATTTTGGCAGCTACCATATCCTAGTCACCTGTGTATGATGCTATTTGGAAAAACTTTATGCGCTAGCTCTCCTTACTCTATTACACAAACCAAAAGGAAACATGCAGAAAATTTTAGAAAACTTATATAAATTTTAGAAAGTATAAGTGAAAAAAAAATAAAAATCTTGTTGATACTAAGTTTTTGGTGTATATTCTTTAACTTTTACATATATGAATATTCATGTATGCATATACTTATGTGAATGGAATATTATACATGCCATTTATTAGTGGTATTATTGAATGATGTTACTTTTACTGTTGCTGTTATTATTTCCGAAAATTTGAAACTGGCATTTGGCAAGAGAATGGGCTCTGGCTCCGAGCCCTGGTTTTGCATCTGTCTCTTTCATGTATGAGCTGCCAGGTTTCTGTGTTTGTGTTACTTTATGGCATTAACGAGGTGACACATAAAATACGTTTGAAAACTGTAGTCTGCTACACACGTTTATTAGAGTAGTGAGGTTATGTTTTGATACCATCTGTGTTTTAAAATTTAAAAGTTCTTTTGGTCATAATTTGGGATGAAGGATTATGGTGTATATTTCTGTTTATTTAAAATTTGACTATTTTTTAAACTAATGGAAACTAGTTATTTGATTAAAACTTTTTCCTGGTAAGATCCTTTAGATCTGATTTTTGCCTTTGCCAGCTTTATGGAAAGGTACTACTATTCTCTTAATCCTGGAGAGCTATCTTAAATACATGTACTAGGTCACAGAAGTGTTACATTCATGTGTAAAATGGTTAGAACAGTACCAGTTCCCCATTGGCTCAGATGGTAAAGAATCAGTGTGCAATACAGTGGACCCAGGTTCAGTCCCTGGGTTGGGACGATCCCCTGGAGAAGGAAACGGCTACCCACTCCAGTATTCTTGCCTGGAGAATCCCATGGACAGAGGAGCCTGGTGGGCTACAGTCCATGGGGTCACAGAGAGTTGGACAGGACTGAGCAACTAACACTAACATATAATACATTCTTAGTACATGTATATCTGTTATGATGTAGACTGAAGTAGGAATGTAGGAAAACCATATACTGGACCCCTCCTCTTGAAAATTTATCAGGAATGTGAAAACCATCATTTTATACGGAGTCGCAGAGAATTGGATTCAACTGAGTGACCAACACTTTCACTTTCCTCTGTTTTAGACAAGCTAGCTTTTGTGCTCTCTTGGCAGCCATATTTCTAAGAACAGTCAGAGATGTGTCTCAGGGCAAAACTTTTTAAAAATTAGTAATTGTTATGTTTTCTAAAATAGTGGGATCTGATTTTTTTTATTTGTTTTTTGTAGCGATACAAACTTGGAGTCCGACTGTATTACCGAGTAATGGAATCCATGCTTAAATCAGTAAGTTCAAAAGAACATAATAGAAAAAAAAATTCATTGCTAACGCAAAGACTGTGTCAGTTAATTTTTTAAATCTGTTTTAGGAAGAAGAACGATTATCCATTCAAAATTTTAGGTAAATTTTTGTTTTAGTAAAACAATTTCTTTTTTTATTTTTTTATAAAAGTAAATGTTACAAAAATCATTCTTTTTTTCCTTTAGCAAACTCCTGAATGACAACGTCTTTCATATGTCTTTGCTGGCATGCGCTCTTGAGGTTGTAATGGCTACCTATAGCAGTAAGTTAAATTTTAGTAAATAAACATTCTAGTTCAATTTAAAGTTTAAAAAAACTTATCTGAGGTATTGTGTGGGTTTTTTTACGGGGGTGGGAGATGGAGAAGTTAAGGAGAAGAAATGGATATTTTAGATCATTATATACGAAAGAATGTAGTTGGTCACCTTAGAATGGCTTGTGAACTTGGATTATTTCTAATCATCTTGGGAACACTTTCACAAGGCCTCTATTTTGGTCTATACTGAATCCAGGAAATGTACCTATTTAACCCCCTTTAAAGACTTAGGAGATTGTAAAATCCTTGAGAAGTACTATTGAGCAGCTTCCACTGATAAGGAAGCACTGCCACATATATATATTCAGTGATTACGAGACCAAAGGTTGGAACTGAAATCTACCGGATAAATGGAACAGAGGCCACCAATAGTGGTTTTTTAAAACGCAGTTTTCAATATGTATTATTACTTTGCAAATAATGTTGCGACTGTCAAAAAAGTTTTGTTTGTAAAAAACAAAAGAAAAAATTTGTCTAAGGATACAAATATATTACATAACTAATATAACCAAGAAATACACAGTTGAAACAGATTTTTCTAACCAAATTATCAAAATCTAAACAATCACTTCCCCTCTTAATCAACGATTAATGAGACACTTAAATTGGATATGCCAGTGCATTACTGGTTGGATGTTAAGCCTGTCCCTGATACAAGTTTAGAATATTTAAACCTTTGAAAATTTGATATAAGCTATGAGCAGCAGCAGCAGCATGAGCCTTCTATCTAAAAGAAACATACATGCATATGCACTCAGACTTGGGAAGCCTATTTCCTAGGAGCCTGTGGACCCCAGAATAAAAAATTCTGTTTTAAATAAATTTCTTTTGTTTAGCCTTTCTACTGTGTGTTAATTTTTTGTTTGATAAAACCTTTGAACTGAAAAATAATGTAATTCAAGACTTTCTGTTTCATTCCTAAGTTATGTTTTTCTTTCATTTTTAGGAAGTATGTCTCAGAGCCTGGATACTGGAACAGATCTATCCTTCCCATGGATTCTGAATGTATTTAACTTAAAAGCTTTTGACTTTTACAAAGTGATTGAAAGTTTCATCAAAGCAGAAGCCAACCTGACCAGAGAAATGATTAAACATTTAGAACGATGTGAACATCGAATCATGGAGTCCCTTGCATGGCTTTCAGTAAGTAACTAGCCAAAATAGTTAAAGATATTCATATGCATATGGATAACAGTTATCTGTTAGTGAGATATATTTGTTAAAATTTTACCTTGAGCAAATATGCAATTTAATGAATAATGTGATTTCCAAGTAGAGCCCAGGAATCAATTGGAATATTATCAGTAGAATGGTGTCCTTGAGCTCTCCAGACTATCTCATATAGGAATTTATTATGAATTGCTTTTTTTAAAGCTTGGTACTTCAAAACAAAGCAGAATTCTTTAAGGTATTTGGGAACTTTATTTAAAGTAGGAGTGTCATGTTTGAAAATTTAAATGTCTGGTCTTAAATTTCAACAGAATAATAAAAAAAAAAATTGACAGGCTGTTGAGACAATTTAAAAGTACAGATTTTTAGTTCAATTTAATTTGATTTTTTTTTGTTCCATCGTTCAAAATCTAAAATCTACACAGGTATATTTATTGCTTATAGCATTGTATGGGCAAAAGGAATATTCTAGGTAGTCTATTTATAGCATATAAGCTATTGATAAAGCTTTATTTAAACAAAGGTTATATTTCCTATGTAGTAATAGTAAAACATTTATATGAAGTTCTTTTGTTATGCTCTTTAAATCTTCATAGTTGGGCAATACTTTGTTAATCATCAGGTTTGTAGATTGATATACAGTTGGTTTCTTTTGAAACTGTTGCATGCTAAGCTTACATCTTTTCATTTATATCAGCATATAGAAATGACAATGAAAAAATTAAGGCTTTAGTTATATTATAATCTTAATCTTCATGCAAATGTAGTTTTAAATTTTTTTGTATTTTAAAAACGTAATGGCTAAGAGATAACTTGTTTCTTCATGCTTTTCTTGTATTGCCGTATAGACAGAGTGGATAGGAAAGGAGAGAAGTACGGGAAGTTGATAGACATTGTATTGCTATGATTGAATTGTGTAAGTCTTTTATACAAAAACTTCTGCTTTGTAAAAAAAGGAGTAGTTAGGAGAAAGCTCTCAGAATCTGGGGGTTCAATGAAAGTAGCAAAAATAAATACATAGATCAGTAAATGAAATAAATAGAGTACTTTTTAGAGGGTGCCATGCCCCCTTTTCCTAGAAATTGACATCAAGACATTACTGTATCATCTGAAAGTGACTATTCTCATTTCTTTTGGAGAACTTTTATTTCTATCGATACACATCTGCTATATGCCTTGCATTGAGGTAGATATTGTGAGGATATAGAAAAGACACGAGCTCTGAAAATTATGGAGGAAGTAGTAGAAATTTATTGTTGAAAATTGCTTGTGTTCAAGTCTGTTTAGTTCAGTTACTGGTATTCTAGGATTCTAAAAAATATTCCTTTATTTTTGAGAATTTTTGGAGGGAAAGTAACATGCACAAAGTCTGGTTAAGGGTACAGTTTTTTAATAATAGTGTGGACTTCATAAGCCTCTGAACTTAAATTCTAAGTTTGGTATTTCTGAGGGATAAGATTATAGACTACTTTTAGTGTTTGAATTTTCAAAAAATAAATACATACTGCTGTTTTAATCATAAACAGAACAGAGTGGTGGTGGGTAACTATGAAAATAAGTCATGCCACACAACATAATATGTGAGTCTTTCCTGTGAGAATAATTAACATTTTAGAGAGTAGGCATACCATAGATAAATTTGAGCTTTCACAGACTGTAGGATTTTTTTCTTTCTTGAAGTATAACATATATACAGAAAAGCATGTATCAAAAGTTGTAGTTCAAAGGATTTTTTACAAATAGAATGTACCCACATTACTAACATATAGATCAAGAATCAGAGCAATTGAGCACACCTATGATACCAAAATCCAGATCAAGAATCAGAGCAAACCTGCTTGGTTTTTTGTTTCTGTAGTACAGTCAGAATCTCTCATTGAACTGAAGATATTTATGAGAACATACTCATAGGGAAACATCAAGTGAGATACTACTTACTTTACTCATTGGTAATTTAATGAAAGAAAGAACATCACTGTATTTTTAATGGTTGCATGGGGAAAGGGTTGAGTACCTTTACTGCACAGTCTTGAGAAATACTAAATCAAGAACAGAATAAGTTTAAGAAGGCATAAGCACACTTCTGTTTTTTTGATCCCAGAGAGATTAACAGGCAATATATGAGTATAAGATGCTAAACAATCTATTGAAAAACCTGGTGAAATCTTGTCCTCTAGAAATCTGGAGGATTAGGGGTGGTTTAAAATGAATCATGCCTAAGCATTGGACCAAATGACTTACAGATGTTGAGGCCTCTTAAATCTGTTAAGCAGTTTATCATGCCAGTAGATGATGAGGTGAGATTTGGATATTTTACTTTTCCGTGTATTCAGACTGTGTTGGATTTTTTCAGTAAAATCTTTGTAAACCAAGATAGACCAGGTAGCTTACTCTCTAAATGGTCTTTTCTGTGGGCGTCTGTGGGTTTATCCTCATGACCTTCCCACATCTTGGCTACCTTAACACTGTGTCTCTGATAGCCACCAGAGAAGTTTTTTTATAAACGCAGAACCACTTTCATGATGCTAATTCCTCAGATGAAAAATCTTTTCTAGGGGACCTGTGCCTCTGGTAATATGGAGGGAGACCATACCATATGACTCCTCACAAGAAATACAACTATAAAACCTGTGCACACTCAGTGGTGCCTGACTCTTTGAGACCCCATGGACCGTAGCCCACCAGTCTCCTCTGTCCATTGGACTTTCCAGACAAAAATACTGGAGTGCGTTGCCATTTCCTTCTCCAGGGAATCTTCAGGGCTCGAAGACCCAGGGCTCGAACCCACAGCTCCTGTGTCTCCTAATTGGCAGGCAGATTCTCTTCCACTGAGCTACCAAAGGAATCACCTGAAGTCACTGACCTTTTAGAACAGACAGCCTAGTTAAGAAATGGAGTAGGGGTGCTGTGAGCCTAGGTAGGAAGCTTTTAGCCTGGGGCTGGGAGGTATAGGGGGAGATGAGTGCCTGTGGGAAAATCTCAGGCTTTCTGACTAGGGAAACTGGAAAATTGAAACAACCATGGACTGTTGCCTGCCAGGCTACTCTGTCCATGGAATTCTCCAGGCAAAGTTACTGGTGTTGGTTGCCATTCCTTTCTCCAAGGGATCTTCCTGACCCAGAGATTGAACCCGACTCTCCTGAATTGCAGGCAGATTCTTTACTGACTGAGCCACCAGGGAAGCCTGTCTCAAAGTGGCTTTAGTAGAAAGGCAGAAGATCTGACTTGAAGCAGAAGCTGCTGGTGAATAAACAATTTGCAGCTCAAGTTCAGTAAAAATAACTGCCTCCTTTAAGACAAATAAATAAACAATATTCATTTGAGAAAAATAGAATCCAGAATCTTTACAGCTTAAACATTTATGGTGTTCAGGATACAGTTCTATAATTACCCAGCATACAAAGAGGGTCGAAGGAATCAAATGTATGTTTTTAGTGGGAATTTTAAGTAATTATTTGATGCCTGCAAGGCTCTCTTTTAGAAGCTTTGTCTCTTCCTTTTTTCTTATCAGCAGTTTAAAGTGTGGTCTGTGATCCCGGAAAGCATTTTAGGGGATCTGCAATGTGAAAGCTATTTTCATATTACTGTTAAGATGTTATATTTATTTTTTTTACTCTGTTGACATTTATGCCAATGACATTTATTCCAACACTTTTGGAACCTCTGCACTGTATTAGAGCAGTAGCATCAAAGTGTTTGTGGGGTTTTTTTTTTTTTAGTTCTCCCACTTTATTGCTACCAACCCATCTCCCTCCACCCTTGTGCACACATGCTCAGGCATGTAACCCCATGGACTGCAGCCCGCCAGGCTCCTCTGTCCATGGACTTCTCCAGGCAAGAATACTGGAGTGGGTTGTCATTTCCTTCTCCATGTGGGTTTTGTTTTGTTTTGTTTTTTCCGTTTTTTATTTTGTGTTGGGTATAGTTGATTAACAATGTTGCGGTAGTTTCTGGTGAACAGCGAAGGGGTTCTGGTGATCAACCACATATATACTTGTATCCATCCCCACCAGGCTTGTGGTCACTGTATTCTTCACCACCACAAACTCTGTTAAAAAAAAAAAAGCAAAACATGTCTGTTGTCATTTAAAAACATCATTGATGAGCCAGTTAAAAGTATTTATTTTGTATAATCTCTATTCTCAAGTACAGTGTGGTTGAAAGCAATTAACAATAAATGTTGCCAATGATAAGTTTTGAGTTCTCAAGGGAAAGTTAGAATTTTGATAATCTTGTATTCACTGTAAGCAGAATAGCTTCCCAATACATCAAAGACTTTTCTGATGAATTCAGGGGTAGTATTAGTAAATGCAATTGTTTAACATTACATAAAGAGATTCATCAGCATTGTAAGATCTATGTAATTCAGTGAACTGTTATTTCCAAATGACCAATGCATCATGCTATAAAATCATACATGAGTAAGAAGTTTATTCAGAGTTTAAGGTCTTTGATAGATCAATGGTTTTTAAGGTCTCAGAATGTGAAGTTTAATTCATGAATTAAAATTCATGAAAAAAATTAAAAATTCAGTGAAAATAAAAATTCATGAAAATTGTTTCCAATTTCACATTGCAATTAACCTTTAAGAAACTACTGTTTGTTGAGTTTTAGGGTAGTGTCAAAAAAGAATACCTCTTATTATCTGAAAAGTCTATTAAAATACTCCTTTTTTCAACTACATATTGTGTGAGGCCAGATATTCTTTTTTTTTTTTTTTCTCCATAATGACATTTTATTTTCAAAATAGATTCAAAGGTATTCTTATACTTCAACCAGACAACACATTTCAGTGAAGCAAATACAGAAGCAGATATGAGAATTCATGTCTCTTCTATAGGCTAGATATGAAAGGGCTTTGCAGGATTATAAAACTCTGCCAGTGTTCTAATTTTTTTGTTTATTTAGGAAAATAGACTTAGGTTTCATAAAAATGTTAGTTTTGTTAACATATAGCAAGCTTCAGTTCACTTCAGTTCAGTCACTCAGTCATGTCTGACTCTTTGCAGCACTGGACTGCAATATGCCAGGCCTCCTTGTCCGTCACCAATTCCTAGAGCTTACTCAAACTCATGTCCATAGCAAGCTTATTTTGGTTATTTCAGGTAAATTGCATTCTTTAATTTTTTTCAGTTTTAATTACACTTAATTAACTTTAAGATTTAATTATTAACACAGTAATATTGCATGTGTACTAAGTCATTTCAGTCGAGTCCAACACTTTGTGACTCTATGGACTGTAACCCGCCAGGCTCTTCTGTCCAAGGGGTTCTCAAATATTGATAGACACACTTACATGAACAAAAACTTTTGGGTCCTCAATAATTGAAGAATGTTAAAGGATGCTGAGTCCAAAATGTTTTGAGAATACTTTCCTTATATTCTCTTCTCGATTCAGACTTCTCTGTTTACTATTACTCATACATCCATGTTTGTCTCTGCCTGTCTCTGAGTCTTTGTTCACTTCATAGGCTCCACCTGAAATGCTTTCCCCTTTTTATTTACCAGATTTTCAGGTCTACTTCCACTTTGCCTTTTGCGACCATCCTAAGTCTATAGTCATTCTTTCCTCCTTTGCAGTCTTATAGTGTTGATCAATACTACTTCCTGGTCATTTATAAACTTTGTATCTTATTACATGTGTATGTTTCATTTTAAGTGCGTTAATGTATGGGAAAAGCACTTGGAACAGCATCTCTGGCTTTGTATTATAAGATATGGCAGTTAATTACACAATTGAGAATGAAAGAAAAAGGATCAACTTATGACATTAAGGTAGTGTCATTCATTAAAGATAGCTGGGATTGAATGAGATTTCCTTGGGAGGTGAAATTTGGTTATGTTGAGTTTGAATTGCCTGTAGATCATCAAGTAAAGGTGTCAAGAGGCAGTTGGATATGTGTGTCTGGAGTTTAGGAAAGAAATTCTAGGCCAGGAATAGAAACCTGAGAGCTGCTGGCACATATATAATAATAGAAATTACCACCCTTTATTGACAATTTATCTGTGTCACCCACACTATGGTGAGTACTTCTTATCATCTCATTTGACTTTTATAATAATTCATGAGGTATTATTATTCTAAATGAGGGAAATAATGCTTAGAGAAGTTTAATAACTTGCCCTAAACCATATAAGCTAAACAGTTATGAGCTTATGGCTCAAACACAGGTCTCTCTGGCTCCAAAACTATAAATCCCTGCATTTTTCCAAATGGCTAAAGTTTAGGAAATAGAATAAGGTCATTTAACAGGAGAGTGTAGTACAAAAAGAGAATGTAATTTAGGATAGAATCCTAAGGAGCACCAACAGTTAAGGGATAGACAGAAAACAGAAGCCTACAAAATAGATCAAATTAAGGAATCCTCCTTTCGCTAAGGAGAAATATCAGAAGTGGTGTCATAAAGAGAGAATGAAAAGGTCTGAGTACTTGCTGTTTCAGATACTGTAGGAGAAGTCAGTAACAATGAAGGAGTGTTTATTAGTTTCAGCAACAAGGAAGCCACTGGTGAAGGTAGCAGGGACTGTTGGAAGAAGTGGTGTGGGAGCAGGAGTAGACCGCAGTGGAGTTTGGCTCAGGTGTGAGTGAGAGAGAGTGGAGACAGTGCTTATAAATGGTTTCTGCCAGTTTTATCTGTGTAGGGAAGTAAAGGTATAGCTGGGGGTATGTGAGGCAACGGGATACTTATTTTTCAAGATGGGAAAGGAAGGATTAAATGTTGATAGAAATGAGTTATCTATTGCTGAATGGCACATTAGTGGCTTAAAACAATCATTTTATTTTGCTTATGATTCTGCGGGTCAGAAATCTGGGAAAAGCTAGACTGGACAGTTCCTCCCGGACCATGTGGTGCCAGCTGGTGTCTGGAGCAAGATTCACTTCTAAAATGTTTCTTAGAAGTCTGGTACCTTGCTCCTGCCTCGTATGTGCTGACCTCTCCCTCCCTTTCTTTTTTTTTTTCCCTCCTCATCTTATCCTCCTGAGCTTCTCATGTGAGAAACTGTGCATCTCATAGCATTTTGGTTTTAGAGTAGTTGCCCTTCTTACAGAGCAGCTCTTTATCACTACTTTTAAGCAATTTGATTAAAATGTGCCTTAGTTCAGTTTTCTTCATGTTTCTCTTTTTGGAGTTCTACTTCGAAATGTGGGCTTATAGGTTTCATCAAATCTGGGACCATTATTTTCTCAAAATGTTTTTGCTGACTCCTCTTGCCCCTTCCTGCAGGGATTCTGGTCACACGTGCATTAGGTCACTTAAAACTGTCCCACTGCTCACTGATGCTCGGGTTGTTGTTGTTGTCCCAGATGTTTTGTTTCTGTTTCACTTGAAATTGTTTCTGTTACACCTATGTCTTCAAGTTCATTAAGTTTTTTCTTCTGAAATGTCTTATTTGTTATTAATTTCATCTACTGTGCTTTTAATCTTAGGTATTAGATTTTTCATCTCTAGAATCTGATTTGAATCCTTTTCTAAATCTTTCATATCTCTCTTCAGCATGTCTGTGCTTTCCTTTACGTTCAACTAACTGGAATATAGTTATAATAATTATTTTAAAGTCCTTGTCCACTAATTCTAACATCTATGTCTTTTTAGGACTGTCTGTTGACTGACACTTCTCTTTTGAAGGGTCTTTATATTTTTGGCTGCTTGGTAACTATTTATTGGATGCCAGACATTGTGAATTTTACCTTAGTGGTCCTGGATATTTTCATATTCCTTTCACTATTCTTGTGTCTTGGGACACAGTTTAGTTACTTGGAAGCGTTTGATCCTCTGAAGGCTTTTGTTGTTTCTAAAGCCAGTCTTTAAACTTATGACTAATTTTTCCCCACTCTTGAGGCAGTCCCCTCTAGGTGCTCTACCGTATGTCTCATACATTACAAGGTTTTTCCAGACTGGCTGGTGGAAATAAGAACTCTTCTTAGCCCTATGTCAGCTCCTGGAATGGCTCTGCTTCTTCCCGTGCTTCTTTTCCTGGCCTCGGGTAGTTTGCACACGCTGATCGGGGCTGGGGTAAAGACCGAGAGTAACTCTTTGCAGACTCCTGGAGCGCTGTCTTTGCAACTCTCTTTTCTGTGTAAGTCTCTCCTCTGCTACTCTATCCTGCTAATTTTCCTGATTTCTCTGTCTTGAATTCTCAATTCTGTTTCTTCAACCAGGGAGACCACTGAAGTCTATTTCACTTTCTCCTCCCTGACTTGTGACCTGGGAACACTCTCCAAGCAAAGGTGGAGCTTAAGCATTTGCTTTTTTCCCCCCAGGAATCACTGTCTTACACTGCTTGTCCTGTACTCAGTGTCTGAAAACTATTATTTATGTTGTTTGATTTTGTAGTTAAGACAAATCTGGTCTCTGTTCCTTTATCACAGCCAAAAGAGTTATGTATAGTATTTAGTGATTGATAACGATTTTTGAATATGTATACTTAAAGAATATTTAGGGTTTCATTTCTATTTTCCTGCATTAAATGCATCATATCTTCTGAATAATAGTATTTTGGAGGATACTTATTATGAGAATGTAGAAGTATTAGTAATTAATTGTTGTATTAAATTTTAATAAGTCATAAGAAAGCTGAGCCTCCTCTGAATGTTGTCAAATATAGGCTGACTCATTAAATTGGATTCTGTTGTGTTTTGTGTTTTTTTTTTTTATTTTGTAGTCACTACACATCAGCAAGTTTCTTCATTCAGTTGCAAAAATATTGGACCAGAGCACTTTTATATAAGAAAAGATTTTAAATGTTTCCTCTTTTATTATTTTTCCAAAATTTAAATGAAGGCCTCTTTTATACATCAGTACAGTTGCAATGAATAGCTTTTATTTTTAGAGTCCTGATTTAATGACACACTTGTAAACAAATTTTTAAGCTTCTTTGGTATTCTTTTGAAATGTCAAACTTGACAGGAAATGAACACAAAAGGGAGAAAAGCCTGTGGCTCTGAAAAAGCCAAAAAGGATATCTGTTGTGTATTTGGATGGTAGATCATTAACCTCTGGTGCACTTTGCACAATGGTTTTAGTATTTACCATTAGACGTTAGTTTTTTTCAAAAGTTATATTTTACGAAGAGCAGTGTCTCAGGAAGGCAAATGAATTGTAAGATAATGATTAAGCTGTGTTTAACACTTAAAACAATAAGGATGGTGAAGTAATAATGATGTCACATACTATATTTATATAGCAACCATGCTACTATAATGAAAAATGCTTTATGTTGGGTTTTTTAAAAGCTCGTCATGAGTTTTTTTTTTTTTTAAGTAAGCATATATTTATCTTTTTTCCAGCAAAACATTTTAGTTTTTAAAAATCTGATTCTTTCTGAAAACATCACTGTGGTTTTATAATGTTTCTCATTCTGACCCAGCATACTCCTAATTTCTTGCCCTTAATTCCCACGGTTAAGTAGGCTTTTTCAAGTGATTTAGAAAATTAGACTTTACCTTTCAAAGCTAAAATTATTTTATTTTGTTCTAAATACACCTTTGCTTCCCAGTATTTGTATTTTTACATTTTACTTTTCAAGTCATCAAGGCTTGAATACTGAACATTTTTTTCTTCTTTTTCTCTATAGTTTTATAGAGTCTTGTAATATAAAATGTTGTTGTTCAGTCTCAAAGTCGTGTGCAAACTCTTTGCGACCCCATGGACTGCAGCACGTCAGGCTTTCCTGTCCCTCACCATCTCTTGGAGTTTGCCCAAGTTCATGTCTATTGAATCAGTCTATTGAATCCAACCATCTCATTCTCTGTTGCCCTCTTCTCCTTCTGCCTTCAGTTTTTCCAAGCATCCCAGGGTCTTTTCCAGTGAGTCAGCTGTTTACATCAGGTGGCCAAAGTATTGGAGCTTTGACTTCAGCATCTGTCCTTCCACAAGATTATTCACGGTTGATTTACTTTAGGATTGACTGGTTTGATCTTGCTTTCCAAGGGACTCTTGAAAGTCTTCTCTAAGAAGTTCTCTAACCACAGTTCGAAAGCATCAGTTAAAGTTGATCAGTAATTATAAGTACAAAAACCAGAAAAAATTACCACGTGTTGTATTTATTTAGTATGTTAAATGTCTATTTTCATTTACATTTTCCTAGATCATATCATTACCTTCTTACCTTGAACATACTATTATAGACTCCTGCTTGGTCTCCCAGCTTTGACACTACCCTGCATTCTATAGTTTGGTGCTGAGTGAATATTCTTACATGCTTTTTCATGCAATATTCCTGTTCAGAAACCCACAGTATCTCCCATTGCCATTAGATAAATGCAGCCTCTTTACTCTGGTTGTGATAATTGGACCCTGCCTTACCCTACAATGCAGGAGACCCGGGCTCGATCCCTGGGTCAGGAAGATCCCCTGGAGAAGGAAATGGCAACCCACTCCAGTACTCTTGCCTGGAAAATCCCATGGACGGAGGCGTGTGGTAGGCTATAGTCCATGGGGTCGCAAAGAGTCGAACATGACTGAGCGACTTCACTTTCTTTCACTTTCTTTACCTTTTAGCCTTCTGCTATTCTTCAAGCACTCCCTATGTTTATTGTTGTTTTGGTTTGTTTTTCTTAACTTTTTTTTGGAGTATCCTTCCTTTGCAACATGGTGAAACACTGTGTTCAGAGAGTTGTATATCTCTGGAGCAAACCACATTGACATAGTGAGAGTGAGTATGGCCTAATGTGGGAATCAGAAGACCTGACATTTAGAGCCTACCTCTTCCACGTACAAGTTAATGTCTTTGTCTTAGTTTCTTGCTTTGTAAATTGAGACAGACCAAAAAGATTTTAGTATTTCTAGCTCAAATATTTTATGATTCTACAAAACTGTTTAAATGTTGAGAATTATTTGCCACTGCTGAAGGTGTGCCACTACTTTAGATTGCTTCACAATGTATAAAATGTTGAAGAAACATTTTTCAAAAAAGGATAACAGACAGGCCTCATTTCCCTACTCTCCTTTACCTCAGTTTTTCCCAATTCTCTTTGGATAGTATATGATATTTGTATATCAGTTATTTGAAAGGAATTGTACTTGCCCCAGCAAGGTATCTAATGACATGCGAAACAGCCCCTACCCTTAAAGAGGCTTGGAACCTATAGGAAAGTAAATCATTGCGATATACTGTGAAATAAGATAAGCCATGAGGGTCAAAGGAAGGAATGATCAATTGTAAGTGGACGGGAAAAAAACAAACTGGGCATGAAAATGTGGAAAGATATTTGGGGGAAAATTATGGACCACATTGGCCATGGTATATGAGTCCTGATTTAAGACTAGTTAATTAGTCTCAAAAGTCTGTTTTTAATCTCTTTAAAAGCGAAGAGCTAGCTCTCTTGGTAAATGAGATATTGTACAAAAGTGAATGTACAAGATAATTTTGTTGTTGTTGTTCAGTCGCTAAGTTGTGTCTGACTCTTTGCAACCCCATGGATTGCAGCACACCGGACTTCCCTGTCCTTCACCATCTCCTGGAGTTTGCACAGATTCATGTCCATTGAGTCAGTGATGCCATCCAACCATCTCATCCTCTGTTGCTCGATTCTCCTTGTGCTGTCAATCTTTCCCAGCATCAGAGTCTTTTCCAGATTGGCAGAGTCAGTTCTGCCAATCAGGTGGCCGAAGTAGAGTTCAACTTTAGCATTAGTCCTTCCAATGGATATTCAGGGTTGAGGTTTTTTTTATGCACTCTTTAGAGTGGCCAAATCCCAGATGACTTTACATGATTTTGACTTTAAAGTGAAATACTCTGTTGGTTCTTCACACTGACTCCACAAAGTAGGTATAGGCATGAATCTAATTTCCCATATGAGGAGGAACCTAGGAATCTGTGTCCCAGCTAGCAGCTAATTAGCCATAGATGGAAGGCAGCTAATACTCCTTGACTAGTTGCAGTGTGCTGTGCACCAAAAGTGTTTGTCTAATTTAATTTTCATAATAATCCTGTGATGTTGTTAATACTGTTTTCGTTTTTCAAAAGTGGAAGTAGGCTCAGCAAGGTTAAGCAGTTTGTCTAGAGTCACCCACTTGGCATATGAACCCAGATTGGTTTGATTCCAAATTCCACCAGTAAAGTTCCCCTTTCCTTGTACTACATTATTTCTGTTTATTCATTCACACTGTTTTTATTACCACTGTAGCATGTAGTCCAGCATAGGAGACAATATAAAATTTTATTCTAAATGAAAAAATAGCATGTATGTTTTTTATCTTGAGTAACAAGGTGAGTGTTGTGCCCTGGAGCTAGTCAGTACTGGAAACGGGAGAAAGTGCAGCCCTTTGTGAAGCACTCCTTTGTATGGTGTCCTGTCACTGTTGATCTACTAGATTCCTCAGGAAGAAAAGATTAGAAGATTTTACAAAAGGAGCAAACTAGATTTTAAAAGAAGTTACTAGTGCATCTGTATGTTTCATTTTTGTAACTCTCTGAATGATATTTTAATATAGTAATATAAGTATTTTTTAAATCTATAATTATATATATAGTTTAGGGTTGAGAAAATTAAATATTTGAATCAACTCTGAGGGAGATTGAAGGGAAGGGTGAGAGTGAGGTGAAATGGAAAACTAGCTCTCTTTTTATAGATTGAAATGTTAAAACTGAGTTCTTTCTGAGTTTTAAAGGAAAAATTTCAGATATGCCTAACGTCTTCTGTAAGAATGAAAAATTGTAAAGTCCAAGAATGAAAAATAAAGGAAGGCAATATCTTAGAAATAAAATTTTTGATAGGGACCTTGTGTTCTACTAGTGAAGTAGTCTAGAGAGAAGTTTAAAAAAAATACAGATATACAGAAAAAGCACAAAAATAAGGATAGTGACTTAGTTCATATAACAGTTATTCACTGAAATGCAAATAAGTGATTGCTTTATAAAGCTCTAAGACTATAAGTAAGCTCAATTTAATAAAATAACTCTTCTTCATAATTGAACCATTGAAGAAGCAGTGAGGTATTAAATGGTTTTTTATGTGGTTCTTCATATGTTAAAAAACAACAAGCAGAAAACCCAAAGAAACTGAGATAGATAACTGTTAGAAATTGTTCCACATCTTCGCCTGTATTGAATGTTCACGTGAACCTGAGTTCTTGACCCAGATCTGTGTATGGTTTTAAACATAAAATTGTTTCCATATCTAGACCTTTGTTCACGTGCCATCTTGTCTTGAGCCCGAGCTTGACTCCTCAGTGTCTTCTTTTCTCTATGCACTTGTCTCTTTTTTTTAATCTTTGGAACGCCCTGACACGTGAGAAATTGCTCGAGTTCGCTGTGGAGGAAAAGTATTCATGACTTGTCCATTCATGTCTCCCTTCCCCTCCACCATCATCCATACGGCACATTCTCCTTGTTCATGAACTGGCACAAAGGACTAAAGAAATTCAGGAACATTAAAAAAAAAATCTCAAACTCAGAAATGTCCCTTGGGTAGCTCATAGAAACTTGCTTTAGGAAGCAGTGCTTATAAGAAGCTCATCACTAGCTTCTTTGAAATCTGATCATCATGCAGACTTACATCAAAATGACCCTCACTTATGTATATTACAGTCCAGTGTAGAAGTGACAATAGGTAACAGCACTGTTAAAAGTGCTGAAATGTGTTCACTCATTTACTTCGCACAAATGTGTGAGGTAGATACTCTCATTATCACCGCTTCACAGATGAAAAATTGGAGGCACAGAGAAATTAAGAACGTTTCCCCTATCCACAAAACTAAGTTGATAGCAGAGCTGTAATTTTGACTCAAACTGTCTTGGTCCCAGAGACGGTACTTTTAACCTTTGTGCTGCTTCGTGGTGTATATTAATTTACCACTAGGTATATGCACTATTGTGACTAGTTTCTTTATTCATGTTTTATCTGTGTTTGTGTCACTGTGCTATAGCAGATCCTTCTGTCTGGATTTTGGCGTCACCATCTCCCATTTAATCTTCCCAGAAAATAAACATTGCTCTTCCTGTTTTACAGACAAGAAAAACCTGAGGTTCCTTCAGAGATACCATGTAACTTGCTTGGTGTGATTCTCAGCAAGTTGTGTGTCTGTAGCTCAGACTGTATTTTCCTCATCTGTAAAATGGGCATGATAATACTTATCAGGGTTGCCATGAGGAATAAATGTACATTTATGAGAATGGTACCTTTTAAAAACATCACAATTAATTGTTAGTTTCCTTTAGTTCATTTTTTCTACTATACAGTGATTTCCTAAGAACAGAGGACTGAGCACACAGTTAAACAGTATTGGATCTGTTTGTCCTGGCTTACAAGTATGTAGAAATGTTCTCTTCTGACGTACCTCTGTCTCTCTCACTGCCTTCTCAGAATGGAATAAGTTCAAGGAAAAAGAGGTGTAACTGAACTCCGGCATTGTTAAATGTGGGCGGTGTTCTCTGTTATACTGCCGTTGGAATTTGTTGTGGTGCTTTAGTTGTGAATCATGTCACTAATTACCCTGAGGTCGGTGTTCATTAGTCAAGTACAAACAAGAGAAATGGCAATTGTAAAAAAAATAGTTTGGAAATATCCTCTGTACTTAACCTGTTGAAATGGAAGCACTTGTACTCTTGTTCAGAGAGTATCTTCTATAAGGTCATGATGTTAGAAAACTACCTGAATATAGTCCAAGAATTTTCAGTCTCTAAACTAGGGTCATGTCATATCCTAACTGTAATGGTGTGGAAGGACTCTGGAATCTGGATGTGCAAGGAACAAAAAAATAGAGATATCTTATGAGATCTCAATTCTGTTTAATGTAGTTTCTGAATTCCTCCAGCAAAATCAAAAGCTGTTATTAATGGTGAGTTTAATAAAATTTTAGAATCACTCTAGGGCAATTGTTCTTAAACCATGTAAGTACAGTTACTTTTAATTATAAAATAGAACCAACTTTTTGACATATGTCTTTTTCAGATTTTTATGTCATGTTTTAAAAACTAAACTGCCACAACCTAGTCTGTTTTAAAATGCATTCAAGTGGCCTTTGCATATGTGGCTTTATTAATTTGCATATTGGTTCTTAATATTTTCTGCTACTGAAATAGACAAATATCAAAGGTATTTTTGGTGTCTTCCTGTACATGCTAGATTTAGAACATGATAAGAAAACTTAGAATAGGAAACAGCTGTATTTTGTGTCTTACTCGTTCCAAAAAAAAATTTTTTTATTGTTCTTGCTGAGTTTCAGCCTCCATTAAGTTACAACAGATACTTTCTCTTCACGATTTTTATTATACTCTTTAAAAATTCTCAAAGACTGACACACTGCGTTGTGTATATGTGTTGTAATTTATTCAACCAATTTTCTGCGCTTGGACATCTAGGGAGTTCTCAGTGTTTTCCAATTTCAAACAATACTGCATCCTGTACATATATGTATTTTTATATTATTGAAAGTGTGTCTTCAAGGTGAATGCCTAGAATCAGAATGCTGGGTTAAAGGATAAGAGTGAGTATGTGTGTGTGTGCGTGTGTGCATGCACACAGGCGCATGTGCCAAATTCCCACCCATTAGCGTTACACCATTTTGTTTCCCACCAGCAGTATATGAATGTTACCAATTTCTCCACAGGGCTGCTAACTTAAATTTTCCAAGTAACACATTAAAATATTCTTCCTACTCATCATCACCATCATTTCAAAAAGAAAGCATTTTAATAAGGGGGAAAGGACATAATCAAAATGAAGGATAAGAGAATCTCTTTAAATTTAAATGAAATAAATATAGCTCCTATTGTGATTGTTTTTTTCTTTTTCCTGAAGTTAAATGCATCTCTTCACTATAATCAGAGGGATGGGAGTTTTTCGAAATGCATAATCGTGTCTTTCCTTCTGCTTGAAATCCTTCAGCGCATTCCCCATCTCCTCAGATCTTACCATGGCTATATCATGGCTTATGAGGGATCTCAGTCCTCCATCTGCAGACACTGTGGATTTGGTTTAATCCTTTCAACATACCAGGTTCTTTCCAAGGAGGCCTTTGCATCTGCTACTCTCTCAATTACCATTAAAGGAGTAGACAAGCTAAAAAAAAAACAAAACTCTTACCTGACTCTACTTTAATTGTTATGTGACCTTATGAAGTTACTTGGCCTTTTACTTCTTCCGTTTCTTTTACCTAAGATAAAAGAAGTTTTATAAATGACCCCCAGATTCTTCCAGTTTTAAATTATGAATTTCCCACCAGTCATTTTGATAGGAAGATAATGAAACTCAACACATTCACCCTATGACTAATAACTGTAACTTGGCCATAAAAGCACATATTTGTTTCTCTTTCTATTTTATTTCCATAAGTTATTCCTATTTTTATTTAGGTAAAATTGGTATATAACATTATATAAATTTCATGTGTGCAACAGTATGACAGCTGCATACACTACGAAGAGATCATCACCAAAAACCATTGATCACCATACAATAGATGCCTTTCACCAATTCACCTCAGCCCTTATGTTCTAGTAATCACTATCTGTTCTCAGTATCTAGGAGTTTTTGTTTTTTTTTAATTCATTTGTTTTGTTTTTTTAGATTCTACACAAGTGAAATCATTTGGTATTTATCTTTTCTTCATCTGACTTATTTCATTTAGCATAATGCCTCCTGGATCTATCTATGTTATTGAAAACGGCAAGGTTTTGTTTTTTTTTATGACTGAGTACCGTTTACCCCGACAGATACATAACAGACGCTCTATTCACCCGATGATGGGCTCTCAGGTGCTTTCCACATCTTGGCTATTAAAGATAATGGTGCAATGACCATAGGAATGTATGTGTCTTTTCCAGTTAATGTTTTCATATTCTTCAGCTCAATACTCAGAAGCAGAACAGCTAGATCACATGGTAGTTCTAGTCATAATTTTTTGAGGCATCTCATGCTGTTTTCCATAGTTGTACCAATTTACATTCCCACCAGCACTGTGGGAGGGTTCTCTTTTCTTCTCATACTCACCAACACTGCTAGTCCTTCTCGAGAATAGTCCTTCTAACAGGTATGAAGTAATATCTCATTGTTTTAGTTAGTGATGTTGAATATATTTTCACATTCCTGCTGGCCATAAATATTTCAATTATTTTCAAAAAGTATTGGTTGAATCTATATAAGTAAAGCAAATTTTGAGTTTGAAAACCGTTCATTAAATTTGTGAATTATCTATACTTCTGGGGTCCTGTAGCTTGAATTCTGTTTTGGCCACTGCTTTTAGCACTGGTAATTTTGTTCCCCTTTAAGGAGTTACTGAAATAAATCTTTTTAAGAGATGGAAGAAGGAGAGAGACTTGTTAGAAAAGTTTGCCTGGAGTTAATTTCATATTCTTTTATTATCCTGGTCTTGCCCTGTTTAAGTGATATTCTTTGTACTATTATAAAATTGACTGTCAGAAGAATTGGTAGCAAAGTCATGAAAAAAATGAAGTAGTGATTTTAGGATAGTGTAATGTTGACCTCTGGAAAATGTTGCTATTTAAGAAATATTGTTGATCATTAAATACTCTGGTTGATTTAAATATGTTCTGTGTCTTTACATTTATCCATTCGTTCTTTTTAATTTGGAGTTTATTTTTTAGAAGTCATATTATAAGTGGATTATTTGGTTTTCAGGACAGCTCAAAAGAACTTTTTAAAAATAATTTCCCTTAGGATTTCCTTAAGATTCATCTACTAGTAGGCACTATTTATAAAATGTTATATATAAAAGGGTCGTTATCTTCCCTCATTTGTGATATCTGGGGTTGGATGTGGCATGCAGGTATTAAAAAGTTTTGAGTGTTGGGAGATAGTAAAGATCAGTCCGCAGGATAGGAGTAACTTAATACAGTGACAAAAGACTGGGTACCTTGCTCACCAGAGGTCTAAAATTGCAGTTGCCTCAGATTCTTGCTAGCTGCATACCAGTTACAAGTTAAATGTTTCTCAGTTGGGTGTATGAAATTTGCTGATGTTCCATTTTCTATTCCTCAAATGAGTCGCTAATTCTTTAAATACCAATCCCATAATTAAGGTTTATACGTCAGATTGACTCTCAGTATTTTGAATGTAGGATATGAAGATAAAACTCCTTGATAAAGTAGTGCCTTTCCTTTTAATTTTCTATGGATATAATACATATATTTTCATACCTTCTTTTGGTAAACTGGCTACTTGGTTGATTTTCTTAGAAAAGATCACTTCTAAGTTTGAAATCAATCCTTAGGATGCTGGAAAGTGGTTTTACACACTTCAAAACTTTTCATCTTACTTCTTTTACTTTAATATGGGAAGGAAGATTAGATAAATCATCTACTCTTTTATAAAGATGTAAAAAACAGTGGGCAGTTTGGGGGGACGGAGGGGCTAGTATTGTCATTCTAAGGAAACAAAAAGTAAATTCTGAGTTTTCTTAATACAGATTTTCTGGGTAAAGGGGAAAGAGATAACCCTTTGAATGTATAATTTACTTAAAAATGCAAAGCCAACAGAGAAAATAACTTTTGTACCCTATTTGTCCCTGTAGTTACGATTTACCTAGGATTTGAAGTTGTAGTTGAGGAAAACTAATATTTGTCTGTTATGTATTCAAGAAGAATCTTATAAATTTTTTTATTCATCTTCCTGTTGACAAGCAGGCAACAAAATTTTCTCCAGTAATAACAACTATCTGTTGACTATTTTTGCTTATATTTTAAAATAATATCCATGCTTTTGAGGTCTTGCTCACAGGTACTTAATCCAAGAAAACTTCTGAGAAATCTCAGTTATAAACTCAGCACCTTTCTTCTGTATTATTAAATTGTTAGTTGCTTTCCAACTCAAAAATATATGTTTAGAGTGCTAAATATATTTGTTTTTTTCTGAAGAATGGTATCAAATAAAGGCACTTCAGGGTCAATTGAAGAAAACATCTTTACAACATATATACTTCTCTTGAGATATAAAGAACTATTTTTAATTTCTTCACTAGTTTTCTTTTTTAAGGATTTATTTTATTTTAAGTTTATTGAAAGGAGACTATCACTCACTAACAAGAAAATCCTCCACTGTTATTTTTACGGAAATAGGTTTGCTTATTTAGCTTACTTCTATGATTTGAAACCATTGCAGCTCAAACCCAGAGAACAGCAAAAAGAAAACTTAAACATTAAAACAAAGAGTGTTTTGTTTATCCAAATTTGTTTTCAGGACTTGGAAGATTGAAAATGTGAAAATCAGATAGATTGAATGCTAATTTAATTATATATCTTTTTTCTCAAGTGAAAATAATTTTTTTAGTTAACTTTGAAAAACTGCTTGAATTTGGGGAAGAAAAGATATGTTGGAAAATGAAAGCGTTTCAGTGTAGATAGTGCTTCATATCTAAATTTTAGCTCAACGCGATACCTTATTTATGTTTGGTAAAATGAAAATGTAATTGTACTTAGTTATTTGACCCTCTAGTTTTGCTGCTTTTTCTGGAAGGACCTATGTCCTTACTTTACAAGTTATTTTGACATACAATAACATCTTGTCTACTTGAAATAATATTCTTCAGCTATTCAATATTTGACTTAACAACCTTGCAATTTAAAGAAAGATGGATCAAGGCCTCCAAAGTTCAGAAATATAATGATTGTAAACCTAGAATTCTATATGGAGAAAAGTTCTAATCAACTGTAAAGGGAAAATACAAATTTCTAGACATTTAAAAATTTGTTTGGCTTAAATGGTCAAAACATATGTACTGTTCACTGTCGAGTATTATATGTTATTTCTCTAATCTAAAATACTTAAAAAACAAGTTACTTGTTGTGACATAAATATGCCTTTAAAATATACCTGTAGTAGTATTTTTTAAAATTTACTTAGCAAAATAACATTTTGTTAGTTTCCACATTACTTTTTGTGGCATATATAATTTTTAAACTGAGTGCTGTTAGATGCAGAAAATGAACCAAAAGAGTAATTTTAAAGTATATTACTCTATATATACAGTATCTGCTTTTTACAAGTTGCATAGCAAGACAAAATCCTAAATATTGTCTGTAAGTGTAACTGCTCGACATCCTCAAATAGTGTCAGCATGTCATTTCTACAGAAGACATTTTTACTGTTTTTTTGAAAATTACTCTAAAAGACACTTACGGATTCTTTAAATGACTTTCTCATTTATATTATTATAGTTTAAGAAACATGATTAGTAGTTTCAATTAAGACTGAAATCAAAATTAGATGTATACTGAATAAAGGTGTTAAACACTTAAATGAAAATGTTAATATTAATTATTTAGTATAAAATCACTGTGATATTCAAAGACCACACAGATGGTTATCACATGACTTAAATCATGATTACTTTTATATTTTGAACAATTTTCTAGAGACTTTTTTTCATAATGAAGAGAAAGGTACAAATCAAAGTGGCTCAGAAGAATAAAACTGAGTGTATACAAGAACAGAATACATTTTAATGCTTAACACATCAAATACTTTTTTAATACTAAAAACTTTCAAATGTCCACATGTTTATTTTCTTTCTGAGGTGGAGAAATTGTTGTCCAGGAAAACACTTTTCACAGTTGAAGGACCTTGGAGGTTCTGTCCCAGTAAAGTCCTGGTGTTCTTATTTCAGACAGCTTATATTGTAGATTCATTGTCAGGTATCTTATTTTTCAATGTCTGTAGGTTATGTTGAATAAAGTTCTCTGTGCCTTGAACTTCAGAGAATCTGGAGTCACTTCTCCTGGTAGACCAGTTTTTCAATTTTATTGAATTCTGAATCGTGTCCGACGTGAAGTAGTAAATGATAGGGTCAAAGCAACAGTTTAAAACAGCAATGCAGAGAGTGATTGGGTACATGGTCCTTACTGCTATTGCTGCTGAGCAATTGACAAATGCCTGTGTTCTCATAAGAGAATATAAAATAAGGTTGATATTGTAAGGCACGAAACAGAAACAGAATATGACCAAATGTACAAATATCATTCTTAAAACCTTAGTTTTATTTATTTTACTTCTACTTAATGTTACAGGTTTATTTAAAGTTCTCAGCACCATACTAGAACAAGTTACGTTTAAAATGAGAGGAATAAAAAACCCCACTATTTCTATGAAAATTACAATCCTTGAGAGAAAGGTTTTCCATGTAGCTGCTGGAAAATTTTCAAAGCAGGTTGCTGAAGTGTTACCCGGAGAAGGAACAAAAACTGCTGGTGCACTTCCTCCCATCACAGTTAACCATACAGCAATGCAAACAATTTTTGCATTTCGTTTGGTTCTCAGCGTCTTCGACTTAAATGGGTAGACGATGGCCAGAAACCGATCAGCACTAATACAGGTTAAGAACAGAATGCTTCCATACATATTGGTATAAAAGAACATCACTGAAATCTTACAAAGTAAATCCCCAAAGGGCCAGTTCCTTGTTGCAAAGTAAAAGATCCGGAAGGGTAAAGTAAAAACGAAAAGCAAGTCTGACATCGCCAAGTTAATCATGTATGTTGTTGTTTCATTCCGCACTTTGAGAGTACAGATGAAAATATATATGGCGACACAGTTGGATATTAACCCAAGCACAAACACCATGCTGAACATGCACCCGTACAAGGTGTACTTAAAGGAGTCATTGTATATGCAGTCGGAGCTGTTGTTGCTTACCATCATAAAGGCACGTCCAGCTTACTGTGTTGAAGCAACTCCTTTGGTCAGCAACAGTCTCCTTTGATATTCAGATCGTGGCCACTTTGTAACCTCCAGTGTATTTGCAAACCCTTTAGATCTTTGAAAGGATTTACAAATATTTCTTTTTCTTCCCAAAGAAACATGAAGTTTGTTGCTATAAAGTTTCCAGTTGATTCTTCAACAAGAAAAAATTTTCATTTTCAAGTCTCCAGAAGATCTGTGATCCCAGGGCTTAGTATTAAAAACACAATGAAACCAATCCATTGGATTATAAAGTTTAAATAAAAACTGTGTTCTGACATGGAGTAAAACTCCTCATCCTGTAAACTTCTGTTTCCGTGGTCAAGATGAATATTCCAAAATGAAAGTTTCTTTATGCTGCAAAATGTTTAAGCTGAAGTTAACAATCACATTTTGCTTGTCAGTGCAAAGTTTCTGAGACTGAAACATTCCCAGTTCAACCTCACTTATTTCTTACACCTTTTAAACGAAGTTTTCCTTTTCGATATTCCTGCAGTGGATCCCAGATAGGGGTAAGCAGAGGAGTCTTTCAGAGGTTCCGAAATAAATTGCTAAGCGTGTTCACTCCGGCCGACTCGGAGGCCTTTTCCTCGGCTGCCAGCTGTGTTGTGAGCGGGCTTTCTCTGAAGAGAAGAGAGGCTTGCTGGGTTTGTACTATGACGTCACAGGAAGAAGGGGCTGGGCGTGAACAAAGAAGGTTTCAGCCCGGTTTGTTTGCAGTGCCTTTAATCTGATACCGTATCTGCTGGGGATGTACATAGGAGGCTTGCAAAGGGCCTCTGACTGTTTAACTGAGCAGTCTGCCCTTTAACTCCTTTTATGCGGAAATGCCTTCTGGAATGTTGGCTACCTCTTAAGGAGGTTTTTTTTTTTTTTTTTTTATTCTTTCTTTCTTTTTGGTAGTAATCAAGAGAGAGGGAAAAAATCTGTATGTGATTGCTTCTGTGTTTGGGATTAGACTTTTTGGGGGCTGGGGGAACTAAAATGTGTAGGTATATTTATAAATTGAAATTGTTGGTGGTAACTTAATATAACGTTAAAAAAATTATTGGCTGTAAAAGAGAGAAATTTAATCTTTAGTCGTAAAAAGGATTTGAGTTGAGAGACCCAAATTTTGCCACCCTTGGCTTCTGTTTTCTATAATTGCTCCTCAAGATTTAATTTAATTGCCATGGTTGTGAATGGCTCCAATCCTTAATCTCTTTACTTTTTCATAAACAATTTTCTCACATTCTTTCCTCTTTTCTATAAAATTAAATTAATATTTTATTGCACTTCCAATTTTTTTAATAATCACTTTTACCGAAGAATAAATTTTAAAATGTTTCTGTTTGGTGTAGTAGTATTAGTCTTACAGAACAAAATTGCATCTTTGTAAACAAAGATATTTTTTCCCTATATTGCTTGAAATAAATTTTGGAAAATAAAAGTTACACTATTTCGCTAAATTTTAGGTTCAGAATTTTATTTTAATCACCTCGCCCCCCACCCCCCCCAGCCACCAGCCCTCCCTTTACCCCGTTTATTATGACATTAACTATATATTGGACTATGGGTCAGATTTTGTTTTCGTTTAAAAGCTCTTGTGAGTGTTTTCTCGCTATATATTTAAAGTGTACTCATTTTTAAAGCCCAAAGAAATCAGAAGAAAGTATGTGTGGGAAAGGGATAGTTGAATATAGATGTTACTTCCTCAAGGAGTGATGATATCACAATCTATAGACACATTTTCTTATTTTTTCTTATTTTATATCACCATTTTTCAGAAAAGGCAACATCTAGTTGTATTATATTGTTACTATTTTCTAGTTTGGTTCCATTTGGGCTGAAATTCTTCCTTTAGGTTATCAGTGAAGGAAATTTAAGAGCAATTTATTTTTCTTTCATGAATTACATAGCTAATTTAAAACTGATGTTTTGTAGTCTGTTTTATGCTGATTTTTAACCTTTTTAATTTGGACTGCATTCTCACCAAGATGAGCAACTTTTGTTGTTTGTTGATGAATATCCCCTGAATTATAGTCTGTTTTTGTTGTTTTGACAAGGAAATACATAATCAAGTGACACACAGAAAAATAGGAATATTACTTGCACTCAATAAACTTAAAACTTTAGAAGGCTGAATTTCTTTGTATCACACTGGTTTGGAAGAGAGGCAGTATGTGTTCATAAGACAGGTGGAAACTTAAGAGTGAACAGTAGTAAGGAGAGTAGTTAATAAGTTTGTATTCTCATTGGGGAAAAATTTCTGTTATAGTTTCTCAGTAATCTGCTTTCAAATTGACAATCTCTTTAGGTATATCATTAAATAATGAAATATAATCAGTTATATGCCCTGATCTTGTTTACTTTTACTTTCATTTTGAATATGGCATTGTCCCATTAAATGAACTAATGAGACATTGGAATATTCTTCCACATATTGATGTTATTCTCTTAATATTCAGTTAACTGTTCAATTGTAGTTTTTTCATGTTTCATTTGCTTAAAATTGGATAGATCACTATTCATTGAATTAAACTTTGTTATTATCAGTATATTAGTATATGTTTGTATTTCCAATTTTTACACAGTGCTTAACCCTTAGCAAATACTCACATGTTTACTGAGGCATGAATTATACTGATAAACTGGAATTTATTGAGAATTGTTTCTACTGAGGAAGAACAACAGCAGAATGACTGAATGGGCAGATCATTGAATGCTAGATGTTTCAAAATATTTAATTTGACTTCTAATTAAGGAACCAGAGTGAAATTAGATAACTTTAAAATTCCTTAGATTAAGATATGAAAATTGTGAAATAACTACTTACAAAAGCAGTTAAATAAGTCTAAGTACTCCAGTATATTTAATAGGTGCTTTTGTATTTGATAGACTTAAGAGACCAAACAGTTTATTATGAGATCTGTATACTTCTGAAGGGAGGCCTGGTATGCTGCAGACCGTGGGGTAGCAAAGAGTTGGACCCAACTGGGCAACTGAACAGCAACATACTTCTCAGAGTTAAATCTGGGAATCTGTTGGTTTCTTATACGGGTTTTTTAAGAGCTGATTTGAAATTTTATGAATCTCATTACTTTTCACTTTTCACATCACTTTTCAAACTTTTTTTTAAATTTTTTTTCCAAACTTTTATTTTATGTAGAAGCCAAGTCAGTAACTAGCTAGCCTTCAAAGTATATATTTTATTTATCACTCTAGTAATGGTATAGTTGTGTTTTAGTTGTTATTTTTTGTTGTTGTTATCAGTTTGAGAGAGAATTCTGTTAACTTATAAGTGTAAGGATTTGAGTAACTTTTGAGTTCTTGACTAAATTTCTGCTATAACTGTGGCTGTGCTTGTAGTTGTGTTTTGGTTATAGTTGTGGCAATGGTATAGTTGTGTTTTAGTTGTTATTTTTAGTTGTTATTTATCACTCTAGTAACGGTATAGTTGTGTTTTAGTTTTTTTTGTTGTTGTTGTTATCAGTTTGAGAGAGAATTCTGTTAGCTTATAAGTGTAAGGATTTGAGTAACATTTGAGTTCTTGACTAAATTTCTGCTATAACTGTAGCTGTGAGAAGGCAAGAAATTTGACTTTTTCATGTTGTTGTTTAGTTGCTAAGTCATATCCAACTCTTTTGTAACCCCGTGGACTGTAGCCTACCAGGCTGCTCTGTCTATGGGATTTCCCAGGCTAGAATTCTGGAGTGGGTTGCCCTTTCCTTCTCCAGGGGGTCTTCGACTTTTTCATGCCTGATTGAAAATAGGCTTTCTTGAACACTGCTATAAACAAATAATGCGTAAAGTGGGCTCCTCAGCTATTCTTCCTTTCTGTTTTTTCATATTGGTTATTTCTAGTGTTGATAGTAATATCAGTTTTATCTTGTACCTTCTTTATTCTCACTTCTTAAACTGACCCTGCTGCTCTAATCTATATGGTTGTTGTACTGTCTTACTTATTTCCAGTCCTACCAGTTTACCCTGCCAGATAGTCATAGATCAAGTCATGAATGAGTCCACTAATTATTATTCATTTATACCTTTCATTTCGTCCAAAAAGGACTTAAAGCAGATTATAATTTTAAAACTGTCAAAACTGATGGAACTAAATATTTAAGATTTTTATTTTATGTAAATTATGCCTACATTTTAAAAGTTTAAAAAGGGAGTTGGTGTGGCACAGTTAAAAGTTTTTAAATGTGAGAAATGTGAGAGAAATTATTCTGAATATTAGTAATATCCATTATTCTAAAAATTATTCCTTTTGAATGCAATAAATGTTTGCAAAAAGCAAAAAAAAAATCTTAAAACATAAATTCTTGAACACATTAGTAAATAAAAAATAATACAACATGGGAAAGAGAAGAATGGGAAGGGCAGAAAAATCTAGGCAAGGGGAAGCTGCTGCATTTGGCACAAGGGAGAAAAGGAAAATAAAGTAGATTTCATAGTTTTCATTTAGTGAAAGAAAACATTCCAGGGTGTCAAAGAAAAAAATTTGCTTTATTTCAGAAATACATTGTGAATCTTTACACATGAACCACTTCAAATCATGATCTGGTGGTAGAAGGTATGCCATTTCTTGTTGGCTCTCAATTTAGGAAAACCACCCAATATTCAATTTTGGTTCTGGGAAAATGTATTATTTGTTGGAAGATTAAGATAGTTCAAATATATGCAAAAAATTGAATGAGAAAGTATGTGAAATAAATATATTCAAGTTTAAAAGAGAGTGTGGGACAGTGAAATTTTTAAATGTAAGAAAAACATTGTAAATTTATTTTATTCATTTTGAATACAAGAAATGTTTGCTTGATGAGAAGTGATTCTTCAGGGTCCTTTTCCATCTCAAATTTACACCTATGAAAAAAGCCAAAGTTTTCTCATTTTAGATATTTCCATGATAAAGTTTCTATTTAGATTTAGAAGCAAAACTTCCTCACTTTGAAAAAAGAACATTTATAACTTACGTTGATAGAATATATTTGTTTTATATAAAAAATATTTTAGCCTAACAGGAACATTTATTAAATTTGTGATAATTTATATCATTTGAAAATGATTTACCTTTCTGTTATTACTGCAGACACATAACACTTTATGTTACTCTTTCCTGGAGCATGAGTCATCTACAAAGCAAGTTCAAACGGTGGAACCAGATTGTGGGGATGGGTGGGATTAGAAGAAAGATTTAAAAGCTAATGGATGGTGATTTGTAACAAAAGTGTACAAGAATGATGGTTGTAGCAGGTTCAAGCAAAGAGATGAAGTAAAGAGAAGCAAGAATGTGGTGTAAGACTTTACTTGAGTGAGCATGTTTATCACTGTTAACACTTGAGTTGTTCCCTTCCTCCTTTTTTCCTATCTCTTCCTGCTCCTTCATCTGCCGCTCTTAAAACTTTATCCCATTTTTCTGTGGAGACCTTTCGATCTCATCAATTCCTCTTCTGTGCTTCCATGATACTTAAAGTGTCTCACTTTTAAAATATATTCATACAATTGAATTCGGTTTAAAAAAACAAGGAAATACTTGTAATATAGAGTATAACAGTAGCTTTTGTATGATATGGAGATGAGAGTCAATCAAGTCAGTGAAAGAGCCTCCAGAGCAGATGATGTCTAGAGAACGCTAGCCTTTAAAGTTGAATAAGTTTCAAATTTCAAGACTTGATGACTAGAGCCTGGTAATAATGTCTTAGTGTAGTCCATGGGGTTGCAAGAGAGTTGGATGTGACTTAGTGACTAAAACAACAAAAACAGCATCTCATTAGTACAGTCATGTCTTTCTCAACCAAAAACACAGAAGATAATTTGAGTGATTGTCTCAGTTCTCTGAAGGATGCCTCATAACTAGTTTCATTCTAAATTCCTAGAAGGGCAATGAGTATATACATTTCATTTCTTTCTTTCCTTTTTTTAACAAATGACGTATTCTTAAGATCTAACACAATGAACACGATTGCAAGTACATTTAAAAGCAGAAATACATTTGACTTTAAGCATTTATGTAGATGTTTTGCTTTTAACCTAGTCTAACCAAGCCGAAATTCAAAGGAAAAGATTGGCTCTTTAACATATATTAAATGCAAAGGCATATGGAAGAATTAATCACTAAGATTCTAAGCCACTAGTAATCCATTCCCAGAACAAAATTTTCATGGTCACTTTTTATTGGTTTGCCAGCATGTTCATTTTGATCAACTGATTTCACATTCTTGGGAATTTTGAGGACTTCCTGTCAATACCAGCTGTTACCAGTGCTGCCTCAGAAAGGATACAAACAAAAGACCGGAAGGACTGACTACAAAAGGGCCCCGTTTAAAGCCAAACCTTTTGTTTTTGTTGTTGTTTTCAGTTAAACAAAAACGAACCCTTTCAGGCTGATCAAAACAAGAGAAAGATTGCTGGATTGTTGTCCTGGTTATATGGATAGGGAAATAGGATAAGCACATTTAAATTATTTTTCCTGGTTATGCTATCTTTCTCTCTGGTGTGCTGTATTTATTTGTTTATTCAGGAACAGATATTTACTGAGTGCAAACTGTGTGCCAATAGCTCTTCTAGGTGTTGGGAGTATAGCAGCATATGAAAAAGAATTTCTGGGCTTATATTTTACTGTGGGAATACAGGCAATCAAAAAGCAAACAGTTGTATGGTTGGACATATGGTAATAAGTTCTCTGAAAAAAAACTACATTTATTAGGAAAAAGGAGGTTCTAGTAGAGAGTTATCGGAGAAGGCAATGGCACCCCACTCCAGTACTTTTGCGTGGAAAATCCGTTGGACAGAGGAGCCTGGTAGGCTGCAGTCCATGGGGTCGCTAAGAGTTGGACATGACTGAGCGACTTCACTTTCACTTTTCACTTTCATGCATTGGAGAAGGAAATGGCAACCCACTCCAGTGTTCTTGCCTGGAGAATCCCAGGGACGGGGGAGCCTGGTGGGCTGCCGTCTATGGGGTCGCACAGAGTCGGACACGACCGAAGCGACTTAGCAGCAGCAGCAGTAGAGAGTTATAGGAAGGGTAGGACATATGGTGATAAGTTCTATGAAAAAAAAACACAAACTACATTTATTAGGAAAAAGGAGGTTCTATGTAGAGAGTTCTAGGAAGGGCTTGTTGATGAGGGGGCATTTGAAGGAAAACTTGAAAGAAGTGAAGAATAAATCACATAGCTGTCTTAGAGAATTACCCTTTAACTATTAAACAATGTCTTTTTCAAATTTATTTTTAACTGAAAGATAACTGCTTTACAATGTTGTGTTGGAGGGAGAATTAAGAGAAACAATCTTATAAAAAGCTATCCTCAGTCTCTATTTCCCAGCTTTATCTTCCATAACTTGACTCACCAGGTTCCTGTCCCCAAGATTTTCATGGCAATTGGAAATCTCTAGATAGTGTTTCAATTTGATGAAATTCTGTGTGTCTGCTTCTGATTTTTGTTTGGCATGGCACATCATAAACCAGGAGCTTTGTATTGTTTTGGTTTTGGCTACTTGAAAGTGTTCTTCAAGCTAAATACTTCTAGGAGATGTACTCTCAAAAGACCCCCAGGTCAGTCGTTCAGTTTCAAGTCAGATGGACACTGACTTCTGTGTCCCTGTGCAGTTGTTATTTTATCTTTTTGTCTTGGTGCTTTGGCTGTTACCCTATTAGCTCAAGGGACTGAATTTTCTTCTGCTGAGTTCAGTTTTCTAATAAAGCAGTGACATTTGACAACCTGCGTTAACTTGTTGATACAAATGCCAACTAAAAAATGTCTCTTGCCAGCAGTTTCTGCAAGAATTAAGTCCTTGGTCAGTGCAGTCACTGAATTTTAGCACCCCCTGAAAGGAGTTCAGGGCAGAATGTACTCTGGGAAAACTGGCAGCAGAGACCTTCTGATAGGTATTTTCAGGAGAAATTTTTTGTGAACCTGGATTCTTTCTTCTTTCCATGCCTAGAAAAGCACTGAAACATTAACCTTCTACCAGATGTGTGCGTGACTGCAGGATTCACCTTCACCGCATGCACATGTATACCGACCTCCCCCGTCACCTCTTCCAGGCTATAGTCCTCAGTAAGGTGTAAGATACTAAATAAACTTGACTCAGCTTTAATGTTGTGCTCTTGTTTGTATGTTTTTAAGTAGGCACAGCTAGGTCAGCTTTCTTGACTTATGTTAACTATCCTGCATATGGTTGAATGAGAATCTGGGCTCTTAAAGGTAGTTCTATCCCACTTGTCTTTTTTTCCTTGGTAACATAGTACCCTAAGTTTGAATCTACCTTCAGATTCTGGTTACCATGTCTGTCCTTCACAGTCAAGTCTTGGCCTTACTGTCATTTTCTGACATATGACCATTATCCAGCCCTACTTGCACCTGGAATCATGACTTCAGTTTTCTCTGACTAAACTCTGCTACTTTCTAAACACATGGGATATCATTCTGTGAGGTTTAAGGTTTTTTTAGGAATACATTTTTTATTTATAATGTAGGAGAGATATTATTAAGGTTCTTAGCAATAATAAGAGAAATAGAAAAAGCTTAAAAGTGAACAGATGATATAACTCTACTATTCTAATCAGCTGTTTATAATTTTCCAGGTTAAAAAATGTTTTTTAATTAAGATACAGCTGACCTATCACAGTATTTTAGTTTCAGGTGTATAATGTAATGATTCAATATTTGTATATATTGTGAAATAGTCACCACAGTAAGTCACTCATCACCATATGTAGTTAGAATTTTTTTCTTATGATAAGAACTTTTAAGATTTACTCTTTTAGCAACTTTCAAATATGCACTACAGTGTTATTAACTATACTCACCCTGCTGTATCTTCTATCATGACTATTTTATAACTAGAAGTTTTTACTTTTTGCCCTCCTTCCCCCTTTTTGCCCACCCCCTGCCTCTGGCAACCTTCAGTCTGTTCCCTGTGTCTGTGAGCTGTTTTTTTTAGTCCACATATAAGTGAGATTGTACTGGAGAGTCGACCCTTGCTGTCTGCAAGGGATTGGCTCCAGTACTCCTGCAGATACCGAAATCTGTGGATGCTCAAGTCCCTTATATAAAATGGCATAGTCCAATCAGCCGTCTATATCCGCAGGTTCCACATCCCCTGATATGGAAGACTGAGTGTTTTTGTCTTTGTCTGATTTGTTTCACTTACCATAATGCCCTCAACTAAGAGATACCTGGCAGCCTGTCTGGGGACAGTGTGCTGATTCACACAATCACCCTCACAGACAAGAAACTGAACAGTTCCATCACATAAGGAACTATATTCCTATTTCTCCAGCCTGACTATACCTGCCCTAACCCCTGGCCATTATTAATCTGTCCTTTATTTCTAAAATTTTTCTTGTTTCAAAATGTTATATAAATGGAATCAAATAGGATTATCTTTCTTCTCAGCCAGATTCTCTGGAGATTAAGATATTGTCTGTATCAATAGTTCATACTTTTTTATTGCTGACTAATATTTCATAGTATGAATGTACTGCAATTTCTTTAACTGTACACATATTAGAGAATATCTTTGCTGACTCTACTTTTTGACTATTACAAGTAAGGCTGCCATAAACATTTGTGTACAGGTTTTATATAAACATACGAGTTTTCACTGTTTTAGATAAATACTCAAAGAGTGCAATTGCAAAGTCATATAATTATTGTGTTGTATGGACTGCCAGATATTTTCCAGAGCAGTTGTACCATTTTGAATTACCATCAACAATACATGGGTGATCCAGTTTCTTTGCATCCTTGCCATTTTTTGGTATTGTCTTAATTTTCTTTTAGCCATTCTGATCATGTAAGGATAGCTCATTGACGTTATAATTTACATTGCCCATCAGGATGATGGCTAATGGTGTTGAATATCTTTTTCTGTTTACTTGTGATCTGTGTTTTCTCTCTGGTGAAGTATCTCTTCACGTCTTTGCCCATTTTCTAATTGAATAGTTTGTGGGGTTTTTTGTTTGTTTGTTTTTTACCATTGAGAGTTCTTTATATATTCTAGATTCTAGTCTTTTGTTGGATGTGTGGCTTATAAATAGTTTCTCAAAGTTTCTGTAGACTCTTCTCTTCACATGGTCTTTCTCAAGGCAAAAATTTTAAATTTTGATGAAAGTGCTGTTTATCAGTTTTTTATTTTGTGGATCATGCTTTTGTTGTCAAGTCTTAAGGACTCTAAATCTCCAAGGTTTTCCCCTATGCTTTAAAAGTTTTATAGCTTCACACTTAATATTTAGGTCATCCATTTCCAGTTTATTTTTACAAAGTTTGAGATTTAGGTGAAGGTTCATTCCTTTTCCATTGATTTGCTTTTGCACGTTTGTCAAAGGCAATAAAGAGCAGATGGGACAAACAGATGTAGAATTTAAACTAACCATGTCAATGACTACATTAAATGTAAATAGTCCAAACTCCAATTAAAAGACAGAGATTCTCAGAATGGATAAAAAACAAGACCCAGTTCTTTGCTATCTACAAGAAACCAGTTTTAAATATGAAGGTGTAAATATGTTAAAATTAAAAGCATGAATCAAAGGATAAGTGCAGGGATGGCACTGAGGGTAATTCTGAGACTTGTTCTGTGGGTAATTAGGTGATTGATAACAGTTAACCAAAGAGGATATTGAAGAAGTCTTAGCTGATTGGTGATGAAGGTAATACATTCATGTTAATATTTGAACATGTTAGCGTTTGAGATACTTGCCACATATATCTGAGGTGTCTAGTTGGAAGCACTGGATCTGGAATTTGAAAGTGTAGTTTTAGTCAGAAATGTATTAATAGATTTAGGAGTAAGCAGAGATAGAACTAAAGTCATGATTGTGGCTCAGCCAGCATATATATTAGCAAAAGAATACTGAAAAATATCAGTGTTAAAGAAGTAGTGAAGTTAAATGGGAAAGAACTGTCAGGTCAAGGCCAGCCCACAATTTTGTTTTGTATTCTAATTTCCTTTTGCAAGTTAAAATGATCTTATAATGATTTGGCTTAGGATAGTACAAAAACATTTCCTGTAATGTAGGGCCAATAATATTTCTTAAAATGCCCAGAAAACAATAGCAATTCCTGTCTTCCACTTCCCCTATTGTTAACTTTTCTACTAGCACTGGAGACCTTGTACTTACTTGGATAATCAGAATCTCTTTTAGGAATATCTTGACCTGATAGCCTTGAAATCCTTTACTCTCTGGAGACATTCACTGTTGCTTTAGATGTATGTTAATATGAAAGATCATGTAGAATAGACTTACAACTTCTACTTTTTCTATCCATATTACTTATTAAGTGGGATTTATACTAATCTTGCTGACAGGGAGAATCTGGTTTCCTTCACATGATTAAGTGGCAAAATGGAGTGAAATGTCCAGAGTGATTATGCTGAGTTAATTTAAGTAGGTTAGCAATGACATAAAACATCTTGCCTGAAACCCAAAAGTAAACTTCTGAATCATGAATGCAAGCAGTGCTATAGATACAAATACATAAATTTTCAAAAGTTAAATATTCCATTAAATATTTTCTTTAGATTAAAAAAGTCAGATTCTGTATTAGTTATCCATTGCTATGTAAGAAATTATCCCACAGCTTAACAGTTTAATAAAAGAACTAATGATTTACTTCGCACGTAATTTCTGAAAGTCAGGAATCTGGGAATGGTTTAGCTATGTAGTTTTGGCTCCAGTTCTTTCAGGAGAGTTGTTCAAATTATCAACCAAGGCTGCCGTGGGGTTTGGTCTTTCCTGGAGTTGGAGAATCCACCCCAAGTTCACTCACATGGTTGTTAGTAGCCTTCATTCCTTCACTTGTTGTTGGCCAGAGGCTTCATTTGTTTGCCATGTAGACTTCCCTATAGGGTTGCTTGCTCCATGGCAGCTGCTTTCCCCTAGAGCCCAAAGAGATCCGTGAAAGAGAACCTAAGATAGAAACTGCAGGTTTTTTATAAGTTAATCTCAGACCTGGTATGTCATCACTTCTGCTGCATGCCATGGACCACACAGACTAACCCAGGTACAGTGTACAAGGGTGTAAATACCCAGTAGCAGGAATTAATGGGGTTATCTTGGAAACCAACTGCTACAGTTGATATTTAGTTATCAATTAGAAAGCAAATCCTATCATCCACTTTTGTCTTTGTGCTTTGCTGTATTTAATTAAACCCATGATAGGGTTTTGTCATATAACATTCTAGAAATATATACTGAGTGTCCACTGTATGCTTGGCACTGGGATTTTAAGAACTCTCTAAAAGTCCCACCTGGAGAAGAGGTTAGACTTGAGATATATTTTGAAGTTTGAACCAATATAACTTTCGTGGATTGGGTTCCAGTGGAGAGCGAGAGAAAGAATAATGTAGGTGATATCTTTTTGCTTTGGACAACTGTATAAAAGTGATCATGATATGGGGAAAACTGGATAGGAGTGGGAGGTTTTTGTGGTAGAAGATGATTAAAGTTTATTTCAGATGAACATGTTGAGTAAGGCGGAAGAGGACACATGCTTCTGAAGTGACCCTATCAGTAGCTAACAACTGGAGGATTGCTTACTGTTATGTTCCTACTTCCTAATATAGCACCTGTTAGAGAATAGACATATGGCAAACAATGGGTGGGTGGATGCATGATAACTAGGCATTATTGTCATTAGTATCTCCACTTTACAGGACAGAAAAGTGAATCATAACAAGGTAAAGCGACTCTCTCCTAGGTCAGGCAGCCAGTATGTGGTCAAGACTTGAACACCTGTGGTGTGACTCCAGAGTCTGTGCTTCTGTGCATTGCGCCATACTTATTATTATTCTCATGGCATGCTTCATTCTCTATATCTGTACACCTCTGTATCAGTTGGGTTGGAGAGATGGAGTAATAAAAGTGATACTTGGGTGAAACATGAAGACTGTTGGTGAGGAGAATGGCACCAGCATTCTTAGAAGAAGAATTCACTTTGGTATAATCCTATTGTGATCATTCAACCAGGTAAACCATCTTTGGGTTTAAACCATATTTGAAGAGAAAATAAAATGCCCATCAGCCACATACCTATGTCCTATTAAAGGCTCAAGTTTACTTGCATATCTCTGTGAGTCTCAAGGTCTTCTGAAAGGTCTTTGTTTGAGAAAAGAATGGGATAAGGCCACTCCTGCTGAATATATGTGGATTCATCCCATATGAAAAGATATTCAGTTCATCAATGACTAGAAAATGTAAAACACTGACTCTGACATACATGCATTAGCTGGTTTTCATTGTTAGCCTTACTTTACTCAGAGGAAAGCCAATATTGAGATTGCACTTCAGAGTGCCCCTAATGAATATAGGAAAGAATGACTTGACAATGGGAATTAGTACAATACATTATGGTGGTTGTAGAATAAATCAGTATTGTTTACTTTTTAAAGATTTTGTTTACCTTAGTTTATTGCTGTTTTAGTCACACAGAGGTTTTCAGGCTTTATGTAGTCGGGTTGTTTCGTGTTTTTCTTTATGACTTCTGGGTTTTGGTCAAACCTAGAAAGGCTCTTCCTTATCAAGAAGTTAGAAAGAAGGAGAGGAAGGGATGCAAAGAGGATAAAAGGCAACTCTGTGAGGTGATGAATGCTAACTAGCTTGATTGTGGTGAGTATTTCACAGTGTGTGTTTGTATGAAGCCATCACATAGTACACCTTAAATACATATGGTTTTTGTCAATTATACGTCAGCAAAGGTGAAAAAAGATTTTAAAAAAGAAGTTATAAAGATATTCTTTTGTATTTCTAATACTTCTTCAATTTTGTTTTTTAATGTAAGTAATTGAATTTTTATATATTGAGAAAGTATAATAGCCTTTTTTTTCAAATGGTTAGCTAATTTTTCAAACACATCTTATTGAATAGACATCTTCATATTTTCACAAAATCTACATTCTACCGTGTTCTGTATTTTTATTTACAGGTGCACCACTTTTCTTTTTTATATAAACCTAGCATCTTGGCAATTTGTCTGTTTTCCTTCCTTTCTTAGTTCAAGCACTAAGAGTGAAATAAGTATGGCTCCACGTTTTATGGTCTTGCAAGGTGTCACCTCCAGAAAGTTATTGAATCAATCATTTTAATGGCTCTTACTGCTGGTCCTACATTTTTATAAATGATTTTTTAATTATGCTTTTTAAACTTCTTGCTTGGTATATAGAAATATATTTTGTATTGGTTTTACAGCAGTACTGAGACCTTGCTAATCTCTCTCATTCTAATAATTTCTCTATAGATCCTTTTGAGTTTTCTTTGTTGTTTTTATTTAGTCGCTGAGTTGTGTCCAACTCTTTCCTGACCCCATGGACTATAACCTGCCAGGTTCCTCTGTCCATGTGATTCTCCAGGCAAGAATACTAGAGTGGGTTGCCATTTCCTCCTCCAGGGGATCTTCCTGGCCCAGGGATTGAACCCGCATCTCCTGCAATGGCAGGCAGATTCTTTACCACTGAGCCACCTTATTGACATAAATCATTTGTGAATAATGGTATTTTTGTTCTTTTTTCCTTCCTGGTCTTTTGATCTTTAATTTCTTTTCTTTATCTTTTGAACTGACTGGAACCTCAAGTATAATACTGAATAGAAAGCATGATAATGGGACATCCTTCTCTTATCTCCGATTTTTTTAAGGGGAATGCTTTTATCGTTTCACCGTTACACATGATGTTTGCTGTGGGTTTTTTGTTTATTTGTAGATGCCATTTATCAAATTAGGAGTACCCTTCTGTTCCTGATTTCTTAAGACTTTTCTTCTTTTTTAACATTGGGTTTTTAAATGAGAGCTTTTTCTGCATTGATTTTGACAATATTTTTCCCCTTAGATTTATTAGTAAGGGGCATTGCATTATAGATTTTCTGACATTGAACTAATCTTGCAACCTGGATAAACTCATCTTGTTAAATGACATACTCTCTTTTTAACACTGCTGATTTGGATTGCTAATTTTAGAATTTTTATATCTCCATTTATGAGTGAGAATGGGTTATAATTTTTCTTTTTGTAATGTCCTTGACAGTTTTTATTATCAATGTTGTACTGGCCTCAAAAATCAGAGAGAAAATGTTCTTACTTTTTCCATTCTCAGAAGAGTTGAAATAAAAGTGGAATTATCTATTCCTTGAATGTTTGGTAGAATTTACTGGTAAAACCAGAGGTACTTGAATGTTTTCTTTATGGGGAGACTTTTAATTACCATTTCAAATTCTTTAATACTTTATAGGACTATTGAGGTTTGTTTCTTATTGAGTTTTGTTAATTTTTATTTTTGTGGAACTTTCCCCTTGGTCTACATTTTCCAGTTTATTGACATAAAATTATTTATAACTGTCCCCTATTATCTTTCTGATCTTTGTAATGGTGGCCCCATTTTTGTTCCTAATATTCTTTATCTGTCTCTTCCTTTCTCAGTCTGACTGGAGTTTTTTTTAATTTTATTAGTTCTTTCAAAGAAGCAGTTATTAGCTTTGTTTATCAGACCATGTATTTTATCTTTGTTTTCAGTTTCATTAAATCCTGCTCATATCTCTATTATTTTCTTCCTTCTACTTTCTTTGGGTCTTTTCTGTATCTCTTTCTCTAACTTTTAATTTCTTTTCTAATATAAGCATTTGAAGTTATACATATTCCTAATTCTTTATTTTGTGCATAGTAAAAAATTGGCAGTCATTTTCAAAATGGAAACAAGAACCTTATTCTGACTTCAGAATTGCCATTGTCAATTACGACTATATTAATAATGCTCACCATGTCAAATAATATGATTTTGATACATACATAAGAAGGTCATGCTTACCAGTGTTGTTTTAATGTCATCTTGTTTCATGTAGGATTCACCTTTATTTGATCTTATTAAACAAGCAAAGGACCGAGAAGGACCAGGTGATCACTTTGAACCTGCCTCTACTCTCAACCTTCCTCTCCAGAATAATCACACTGCAGCAGATATGTGAGTGAAATCTGTTGTTGTCCATTCAGCTCACAAAAGGATTCTGAGCATAGTGTGATACAAGCTGTTATGCAAAAGCATAACAGAATAGAATTTTACATAAGACATTGTTCCTGCTTTCAAGAATAAGAAATATATGATACATGACCCAAAGAAAAGCCATATACAGCGGTACAGAGTACTACTGAAATCACTCCAGTTTAGTGTCATGAGGACAGTTTTCACGTAGGGATGACGATTTAGATAGTCCTCAAAGGTAGACTAGGATTTCAACATGGAAACCAGAGAGAAGGGAGAGGACGGAGGAGACAGAAAGAGCATGAACCCCAAAGTACAACAGCCAGGAAAGCAGGAAACATTTTTCCAGAAGTGCAGCTCAGTGCCTTCGTAGTGAAGCATAGGATGGGCATGGGATCCCCTGTAGAAGAAACTGGCAGCCCACTCCAGTATTCTTGCCTGGGAAACCCCATGGACAGAGGAGTCTGGCGGGCTACAGTCCATGGGGTCGCAAAGAGTCGGACATGACTGAGCGACTGAAACCACCCTAGGATGGGCATAGGGAGTACGCGGTGCAAACAGGAGACTAAAGTGGTTGATGAGTGCCTCGTGATGTGCTAGAAGAACAACGCAATTGCTAACCTTTTTTGAAGGCTCACTCAGTGCTTGAGAATTACCAAACAGCCCTGTAAGGAAATAGACACTGTATCAGCCTTCATTATCTATGAAAAAGGAATTAGGGAAATAAGGTAACTTACCAAAAGCCAACAGAAATCAGATCCAAGCAGTCTGACCCCAAAGCCCATGCTCTGAAACGTTCCAGCTACATTGCCTTTCACAGGAATGTGTGTAATGTTACGTTTCTGTTTAGTTCTGTGCAAGAATTGACATTACACAGCTCTATGACGCGTGCAGGGGCTGTTTTCCAGAAGTGCCATTTCCATGCTAATTTGTATCCAGAGTATTTCTAGTGTGTGAAACCTCTGCCTTCATGTATAACTTAGCTTGCTAGGTAATACATAAATATAAGTATGTCAAGCCTTATCTTTTTCTTTAATTCAATAAGCTGACTGTTGGGTGCCAGGAAGCATTTTAGGCACTGAGAATACGAAGGCATGTAAGATGGATTAGGTCCTTTCCTTCACAGAACTTACATTCTGAAGAAAAGAAATAAACAGTGAACGAGGAAACTAATATTTAAGGTGACCTTAGTGTATAATAAGTTCTGTAATGGAAATAAACAGAATGATGTGAAAGTGAGGAGCTGAGAGAGTGATAGAATGTTTAGGGAAGCTTTCTCTATTGAAATGATATTTGACCTGAGACTTCAAGAACAAATGGATGCTGGCCTGCCAAAATCTGTATGGTGTGCATTCCAGGCAGAGCAGACAGGGAGTGCAGTGTCCCTGGGTGATCAAACTTACCTGGTCTTAGGAACAGAAAGAAACCCCAAAGCAAACAAGAGGAGAGTGGTACAAGATGAGGCTGGAAAGGCAGACTGCAGCTAGACCTTGTAGAGTCTCATCAGCCACAGAGAGGAGTTCAGATTTTAAAAGGCTGTGGGAAAGCATTAAGGTTTTAAGCAGAGGGGCAGCTTGCTGTAATTTGTATTTTTAAAGGGCCAGTTTCTGGCTGCCATTTGAAGTACAGATGGGGTAAGAGGAGAGAAAAGAACAGGGCAAGGAAGAAAGTAGAAAGACCCAGTTTGGAGACAATTTCAATAGTCCAAATGAGAGATGTAAATAAATGAATTGGTCTAAGATATGTTAGTCCTAAAGGAGATCAGTCCTGGGTATTCATTGTAAGGACTGATGTTGAAGCTGAAACTCCAATACTTTGGCCACCTCATGCGAAGAGTTGACTCATTGGAAAAGACCCTGATGCTGGGAGGGATTGGGGGCAGGAGGAGAAGGGGACGACAGAGGATGAGATGGCTGCATGGCATCACCAACTCGATGGGCATGAGTTTGAGTAAAATCCGGGAGTTGGTGATGGACAAGGAGGCCTGGCGTGCTGTGATTCACGGGGTCACAAAGAGTCGGACACGACCGAGCGACTGAACTGAACTGAACTGAAGATATGTCAGTAGAGATACAAAGAAATGGAAAATATCTGGGGTATGTTTCTAGAGGGAGAACTTTCTTTTCCATTGGATTTGAAGATTGGGAAAAGGAAAAAATTTTAAACATCTAAGTTTTTGATTTAAGAAACTGGTTGTAATACAGAGCCATTTCTTGAGATGGGAAAAATGGAGAAATGAAGAGCTCCACTTTGGCCTTCTTAAGTCTGAGATTCAGGAAGCGAAGTATTATCCTGCTTGAAAGTGAAAGTGAAGTCGCTCAGTCGTGTCCGACTCTTTGTGACCCCATGGACTGTAGCCTACCAGGCTTCTCTGTCCATGGGATTTTCCAGGCAAGAATACTGGAGTGGGTTGCCATTTCCTTCTCCAGGAGATCTTCCTGGCCCAGGGATTGAACCCAGGTCTCCCGCATTGTAGGCAGACGCTTTACCGTCTGATTATTACCTATTATCCAGCAGGTAATATTTTCACCTGGAATTTGAGGGAGACTAACTTCTACCCAAGTTAAGTCAGCATACAGTATTGCTAGTGAATTGAAGGTAAATTCGAGGGTGATAGACTAGACTCCTGGTACTTATAAAATCGTGATACTGGTTCCCTTTTTCTAGTGTTCTAGTTAGTATATTACATGTAGTAGAAACATCCATAGTAAGGTACAAATCCTACTTCCTGCTCAGAATTATTTCTCAGCTGTACTGAGTCACTCAGTCATGTCTGACTCTTTGCGACCCCATGGACTCTAGCCTGCCAGACCATGGCTTCTCCATGTCCATGGGCTTCTCCAGGCAAGAATACTGGAGTGGGTTGCCATGCCCTCCTCCAGGGGATCTTCCCAACCCAGGGATCGAACCCAGGTCTCCCACATTGCAGGTGGATTCTTTTACCATCTGATACTAAAACAGAATTAGAAGGTAGACCTGGACTATCCTCTGAAATAAAGGGCAACACAGAGCAGTGTTAGGTCAGAAACTGAGAGTTAGTATGTACTCATATCTGTCTCGATTTATGCCTCACATGTTTAGTGTATGGGTGTAGACCTGCCTTGATAATGTTACCTGAAATATTAATTCATATAATTCTGTGCTATATAATTTAGGAAGATGTATGTCTGTGTAACTTAAGTCTTATGTAAATGAACCATAGTTATCAGTGAAACATTTTTAAGAGAAGAATCAGAGAAATTGATATTTTAATATCAATGGCTTGTTCTTTTAAGCTGGAGTCATTTTTATTATCTCAATCCCACTTTAATTATTAAAATTGAACATATAAACATATATAGCTATTTTTTCAATAAGGCAGTAATTTCCAGGAAAGGCCATTTATTAAAATAGAGTTAGAAATGATAACAACAAGCTTAGTTTTCCTCTTAAGCTCCTTTTCCAACTTGTATTTAAATAGGACTTTGGTGTAAAACAGTAGATTAAATAGACAGGATGTGTGTGTACAGCCGTGTGTGTTTGTGTATCTGTGAAAGAGAGAGATTCTGAGAAAACTTCACATGAAGACTTTTCCTTTGACTATATCTAGGTATCTTTCCCCTGTAAGATCCCCAAAGAAAAAAGGGTCAACTCCACGTGTAAATTCTACTCCAAATTCAGAGGCTCAAGCAACCCCAGCCTTCCAGACTCAGAAGCCATTGAAATCTACCTCCCTTTCACTGTTTTACAAAAAAGGTTAGTAGATGATTACTTTCAAGAGCATGGACTCTGAAACGAGGCTGACTGAATTCAAATCTTGGCTCTTCGGCTTACTAGGTATGACTTTGGGCAAGTCACTTTAAAAGCTCTATGCCTCAGTTTCCTCATCCGTAAAATGGAAATAATAATAACCTACCTTATTTGAGTTTTGAGATAATTAAATGAATGAATACATAAAATGCTTTCAACAGTGTCTAGCACATAGTAAGCACTCAAAAAGTGTCAGATGTTGTTAATGTTGCTGCTTACTGTTATGCTTTCAAATTTAAGCTTGGAAATATTTGCCCCTACCATTACTTCTTCTGTTGAGGTGTGTAAGTTGAGATTATACAATGGGCTGTGGCCTAAGGCAGATGCATTTCCTGGTGACCAGGTTGTGCAGCATTTTCTGATTGTGTGTGATGGGGTGGGGAGGTCATTTGGGTGTCTGTGCATGTACATGCAGGTGCACACCCACTTGAAACTCTTTGAAGAAAGGTAGAAGGCCAGATTCCTCTGTAATAAATCTTATTTCTGACTTGAATAAAGTGAATATACTGAGCTTTATAGGCATGGTATAAGTCCTTAAATTAGAGCAGTGGTTCCAAAGTGTGGTCCCCAGCCAGCAGAATCCACCTCACTTGATAAGTTGCAGAAAGGAGAATTTTTGTTTGAGTCCCAATGCTAGAACTGTTCAATCAGAGACTGTAGTAGGATGAGGAAAAAATCCTTGTTTTATCAAGTCCTCAGTGCAAGTCTGATGTAAGCCAAAGTTGAAGACCAGTGGGATAAATTATTAACTAAAAAATTCTGATTACTTTATGCAAGTCTTTGACAGGTACATTTAAACCAAATGGAGGAAAATTCAATTTTGTGGATTACTTTTCTCCAACCCATGTTCCAGTAGTATTTTTAAATAAATTTGCTCAATATATTTAATATCACAGTCATATTACCACTTAGATAATCTACAAGTCTAGCATTTTTATAGAGAAATATATAGAGAAATATAAAAAACTATTTGTTTTTTTATTTTCAGGATTGAAAAAATTAAGGGAGTTTGGAAATTCTGTTATTTTTAAAAGTAATTACTCTCTTGAATATTGATAGAATATTCAACATCTGTGATGAGTGATTACCAACGAAACTGAAACAAACCGTATTTGGGTTGTCTAATTTCACAATATCTTAGGATCTTTCTTCCTCTAATTTTCACCTCTGCCTCAACTTTATGCTATAATAATTCAGCAAAAGAATTATTTTTGCTGAATAGTAGTTTCAGCAAAGTACTGTTTTGCCTTCTATGTATGTAGGACAGTCCTAAGACTAGAAATCATAAGGAAAATAGTGGGAGAAATGAAGTTAATGTTAAATGCTATTTAACAGCATTTCGTTATAACAGTTCAATGTTTTGAAAATATCTACTTGTGATGCAAAATTAAGAGTAAATGTGATTAATTCTCCTTATTTTTCCAGTGTATCGACTAGCATATCTTCGACTGAATACCCTGTGTGCACGCCTTCTGTCTGACCACCCAGAACTAGAGCATATCATCTGGACCCTTTTCCAGCACACACTGCAAAATGAGTATGAACTCATGAGAGACAGGCATTTGGACCAGGTAGGGAAATTACGCACTTCTCTCCTCCTGCTTACTTGTTAGCTATGTACTGATTTCTTAAGAAAAGTTTGGATTCACATGAGAAGCTACATCAATTTAGTTAACATATATTTGCTTACTGGCTACCCTTTATATTTTTGGTGTATTTTTTACAAATGAGAGCTTTAAAGTTTGAGACTATTTCAGTATTTACTTATTTAATGACATGAAAGCTCTCATTGCAGAAATCACTGAAGAAACTTTATCATAGGCGTTTTCTGTGTTGTTGTAAACTAGAATTCATTTAGTGTGGGAAAATCATGAGACATAAGAATAGTTGATCTAAAACAGTGCCACATGAGCTCAGGAGAGGAAAAGATAATTCTGTAGGAGGTTAAATTTTTTTGTTAACTAAAAGAAAGATAACAGTGCATTTTAGAGCACAGTTCAGTTCAGTTGCTCAGGTGTATCTGACTCTTTGCAACCCCATGGACTGTAGCACGCCAGGCCTCCCTATCCATCACCAACTCCCGGAGTTTACTCAGACTCATCAAATCCATTGAGTCGGTGATGCCATCCAACCATCTCATCCTCTGAGCACAACCACGTAACAAAACCCTGACTGTTTTTATATCACATTTATTTACTAGATTATGATGTGTTCCATGTATGGCATATGCAAAGTGAAGAATATAGACCTTAAATTCAAAATCATTGTCACAGCATACAAAGACCTTCCTCATGCTGTTCAGGAGGTAGGTAACTTTCCATGATAAGAGTTTTCAAAATATGTCCATGTCTGTAATACGGGTAACTTTAGTCAGTAATGGTACCATATGTTCTGACTGATTTGTGTAAATTTACATGTCCACTTGTTTTCATATTATTAATTATTTGTAAGTAAAATTAACTGGGAAGCTAACACTTTAATATTCAAATTCGTATTATAAAATAAATAGGAAACACTGTATTTTGCCAATAAGCAGAATATTTGTAATAAACTTTTAACTTTTATATATATATAAAACACATACTGTATATAACTTTTCACTTCCAGTAGAACAGCTATAATCCAAGCCTAAAATGGCTTCTTTAGATTGTTTTTTTCCTATAAAGTAATGCGTCTTTTTACTGTTAAAAAGTATCATGAACTATTAAAATAGAAACTCTAAAGAGATAAATTCCCAAATTCATTTAACAAGTATTTTTGCTCTTCTTCCTCAGACATTCAAACGTGTTTTGATCAGAGAAGAGGAGTATGATTCCATTATTGTATTTTACAATTCAGTCTTCATGCAGAGACTGAAAACAAATATTTTGCAGTACGCTTCCACCAGGGTATGTTGAAGGCATCCTTTATTTGGGCAAATCTACTTGTAAAGCAGTGGGTCTCACTCAAATGTTAAGTAATCTCCTGCTTTTGTTTTTGCTGTAGCCCCCTACCTTGTCACCGATTCCTCACATTCCTCGAAGCCCTTACAAGTTTTCTAGTTCACCTTTACGGATTCCTGGGGGGAACATCTATATATCACCCCTAAAGAATCCATATAAAATTTCAGAAGGTCTGCCTACACCAACAAAAATGACTCCAAGATCAAGGTTTGTGTTTTCTTTTTAGGAAAGTGGTAAAGAATGAGAGGGTGTTTTTTTTTTAATCCAAGCATAAAACCATTAAGCTTTCTTCATTTACTACAAGCTAGTCCCTAATTTCCTAATTTATATTAAGTGATATGATAAAAATAAAAATCGGGGGTGTTGGGGGTGAGATAATCTGTTTACTTAGATGGGTTTGCAAATTTAGTCATCAACTTTTCTGGTGTCTTGGGTCTTTTGTAAACAATCTGAGTACTAGTTTGATCCTAAGTTTCAGATCACTCTCAGTTTTTTAAGTAGCCACCCTGCTAAACAAAGTAGATTCCTTTTGTTAAGAATTTTTATTCTAGAGTTTATTGAATGTCCTGTGAAGTCTTTCTGTGGATCTGTTCATCTTGCTTATGAAAATGTAGATGACTGATTAAATGTAGATGATGGTAAATGAAGTCTTTAGAAGTCCATCCCTACTTCTGCCTGCGGCCTCTTTGTATTACCTTGGGCAGGTCTCTGCTTCAGAAGGCTGCTGTGGCTCAGGTAAATGATGAGTGTGAAGCTGTTTTAAATTCTCAGATGAAAGGCTCTGTGCACCTACAAATCATTATGTTATCTTACACATTCAACAGTGGGTGCTCTCTGGCTTTGAAGTACTTCACCTGACTTATTATATGCTATCATGGGCTATTTGAAACTGACTTTATTTGAATAGTGGAGGCAGATTAATTAGTAAAGTTAATATAGTCTCATCTCAGAAATTGTTAGCCCATATAGTTGCACTTAATGGGCAAGAAAAACAAACAGGAAGAAGGGGATATATTAATCCTATGAAAACATTAGTGTAGTGTGTTTACTTATATAAGCAATGCACACATAAAAATTTCAAACTGTACAGTAAAAGAAAAAGTAGAAAATAACTGGCAAATGATATAAATGCTCTCATGTGCCCCTGTGTTATTTTCTGTATATTTGGTGTTTTTATGGTTGAGTATCTATGTACTAATATCTAAAACTTACATTCTAAGCTGCTGAGGTGCACACCATGTTTATACATTGCTACAGGAAAATGTATACTTAAGTAAATTTTTAATTATGATAATTAACCCATATTATGCTGATAATGTTAGCTACTTGCTGATCTTAGTTAATTCACTTCTGGGTTGGAGTCCTTTAGCAAAAAAGTCACATTCTGAAAATCCTGATCAGCTATTAAGAGAGCATCTTAACACTCCTTATTCACCATATTTTGATAAATCATATAGAATGATGGCTACTTATCAAAGAATTGGAGAACAATAAAATCCATATATCTATTGATTCCATGTGCATATGGTCAAATCTTTGTCATATCAGGCTAATGCTGTTCTTCAGCTTTATTATCAAGTGCATAAATTATATGATTCAAACAGGGACAAGCTAAGAGATTTATGATTCTAGGATATGTGTTAAATGTTGTTTTAGTTGCTAAGTCATTTCCGACAGTTTTGTGACGCTATGGACTGTAGCTCACCAGGCTCCTCTGTCCATGGGATTTCCCAGGCAAGTATACTATAGTGGATTGCTGTTTCCTTCTCCAGAAGATCTTCCCAACCCACAGATCATTGCATTGGCAGATGGATTCTTTATCACTGAGACACCTGGGAAGCCCACATGTTAAATAACCTTTACCATATGTCAATACAGATCCTAATAGAATTTGGATTATCACTTATACAGTTTTACCAAATATAACTTGAATTTTTAATGAGAAAATGTGAAAAAAATTTGAATTGTTTCTTTACTCATTGATTTATGAAGAATTAAGTATGGGTAAACTTAAAATTTTCTTTTACCCTCTTTCCTTGTGAGCAATGGCAAAATATATTCTTGTAGACGTGCAGTTCTTGCTTTAAAAAAATCTACGGAACCAGCTCAGTGTGTGACTAGACTAGCACTACCAAAATTAGCCTTTAATGAGTATAATTCGTCCGTGGTTTAGGGGTAGAGGAAAGCTTTGATTTGGTCTTCCTGTGAGTTCAGAATGACGTGTGTATGTTCATCTCTGCATAGTTGTGTATGATTTGCATTACTAATTTGTATTTTATATTAACTTGACAGAATTTTAGTATCAATCGGTGAATCATTTGGGGTGAGTATTTTTTCTGTGAATTCCAATAGCATGATACCATAATTATAAAAGAATTTGAAATTTTCTATAATTGAATTTATAAATGCTGCTATTCAAGTACCTCATTCAAGCATGTTGCATAAAATTTAGAAGATATATATCAGATTTATTTTCAAATCAGGTTTAATTTTAAATCATATTCATAATTGGTGTATTTCAAAACTGCTTTTTAAACACCTTTGAGATTATATGTGTGTATACATTAATGTATATACATACAAATATATATGTACATTATATAGTCTCAAAGGAATGTTTTAAAAAGTGGCTTTGAATTTCACTCATTCAGAGTATGGTTTAAAATACTCCAAAATGTGGTCACCACGTCCACTTGTCACCAGCCAGCACCTCCTGGTCCCTTCTGTATGTATACACACTTTTGCTTTTCCTTCCTCTCCAACTTCTAGGGTATTCTTCCCTGGTAAATTGATTAGGAATTGGTTACATGCCCCAGGGTAAGTGACAGACTATGTGGTGGTCTTTGTTGCAGAGGAGTCCAGGGGAAAGTTAAGCTTTGAAAGGGTTATCCTAGTCTGGGAGCCCACTGCTCTAACTGGCCTTTCCTTTCCGTCACTAATGCACAGTCCTGTGTTCAGTGAGCGTTACTGAATGTTTCTTCCCACCACCCCCGCCTATATTTGTTATTTATTGCTGCATAACAAACAACCCCCAGACTTAGGCATTTAAACCTTTTTTAATCTCATTCCTTGTGGGTCATTGAGCAGGCCTGGCTCAGCCGGGTCCAGGGTCTGGCTGTCCGAGGCTGCAGTCAGCATGTGAGCTGGATCTGCAGTTATCTCCAGGCTCACCTGGAGGACCACCTTTCTCACTCAGACTCACTTGTATGGCTGTTGGCTGATCCTCAATGGCTGTTGGCTCAAGCCAACATCAGTTCCTTGACACCTGGGCTTCTCCCTCGGGTGGCGGGCTACTCACGACAGAGAGGAGGGAGGGGAAGAGGGAGATAAGCAAAATTGAAGTCAGTCTTCTTGTCATATTGGAAGTGACTTGCCATCACCTTTGCTGCATTATTTTGTCAGAAGCAGGACAATACTAGGTCCAGCCCCACATTCGAGGAGACAGTGAGGCCATTCTAGCGTCTGCCTAAGCCCTGCCCCCAGTGAAATAACTAGAGATACATGTTGTGTACTGAAAGACCAAATGTTAACATGTGTGTTACAAATAGTAAATGCGATGACATTTAGCTCAACACAAGCTACAGCCGTCAGGCTTCACAAAGGTGATGTGGACCACATAAATAGGATTGGATCCAGATTAAGTATAGAGTAGTGGTCTTCAAACTGTTTTGCTTGCCATAAATTCTGAAAGAGTTGAAAGAATGTTATACATACTTCCATATTTTAAAGCTGATAACTGGAAATCCATTTAATAGGTGTACAGAATTTCATTTCTATCCTATTGTACATGGGCTCTAAATATATTTTCCATCAAAATCTGGTTTTGCATTTAATTTTTTGGAAACTTAGTTCATTTAATTTTTGGTAAATTAGCTAATGAAAATTAGCTTTGCATAATTAGCAAAGCTAATCCTCAGTGTCAAATCAGATTTAATTTCTATTGGAAAGTCTGATTTCATTCTAGAATCCAAATAAACATGTTAATACACATCACTGAGATAACCACCTCACTCTGGTTCTGAAATAGATAAGACACAGTTTTTCCATGTGTTTGTCCTTTGGATAAAATAAGGTATTGTGCCCTCTTTAGCATTTTTTACCAAAGTTTTCTTTACTGTGAAAGGATTCTTCCTCAGGAGATATGTATATCAAATTACCTCTAATAGTACTTGGAAGGACTCAAATGCTTTGAGTTTTTCAGATATTTAATATTTTATTTTAAACCTTTTAAGAGTTAGGAATATCAACAAATATTATTACATCAATGATGATTTCAAATTTATAAGCTGTATGACTTCTCAGCATGATATTCATAAAGTGAGTCCAAAATTCACTAGACACCTCTTATTGAATTCTTGTTACATTTGCTCCAGTTATGCTATGCTTAAAAAAAAAAAAACAAGGTTCCAGAAAGCTCTTCCAGCTTTGCATGCTTCTGAGAAATAGCCCTGGTTTTGTGCATGAGTAAGTTCTGAAAATGAGAAACCAGGACTTCTGGAGTAGTAGTCAGAGTTGTTGGGAAGACACAGGAGGGTGTGAGAAGAGCAGGTATTTACTGGGGCAGAGTTAGGTGCAGTTAGACTGATTTTAACATTTTTCATATCTCCCGTTTGGTCCAAAAAAGTAGGAAGTTAAATGCAGATATTACCTCTGCCTGATTTTTAATCCACCTCAAACCTATAATTTGGGGTTGCTAACTACAAAATGATCTAAAATAAAGAATTCTATAATTTGTAGACTTCAGAGAAGTTCCAGAAAATAAATCAAATGGTGTGTAACAGCGACCGTGTGCTCAAAAGAAGTGCTGAAGGAAGCAACCCTCCTAAACCACTGAAAAAACTGCGCTTTGACATCGAGGGATCTGATGAAGCAGACGGAAGGTAGGGACAGTATTAGCACGTGTGTCAGGAGCTGAGCTGGTCGTCGGGAGAACCCAGAGTGGCTGCTCTGGCCCTGGCTTCTGCCAGTCTCTCTCATGCCAATTTTATCTTGGAAATTATGAGGCTTGCTCAAAATAAAAGATGTGACTGCATCCCAAAGTTAAAAAAGCACCACATAAATCTACTGAAATTCATTGAAAATATCAGATGTTTACAAATCTAATCAGGCTTTACAATGCCATGGATAGAATTTTGTGAGTTTTGATTAACATTAGATTTTAAAATGCTCACTCTTGAAAAATGCTACCCTATTTTATAAGAACCACTGATAAAATATCTAGGCTCATAAATTTATGACATTTGTATTTCAGATGTTTGATTTATAATCCTTTGACAGTAAAAGCTATTTACTAAAGAAAGAGCATAAATAGTCATTGAAAATGCCATAGTTTTTGGAAATTGAAGTTTTTCATTTATACATATACATATGAAATATTTTGAATTTTTTAATCTGCAGTAAACATCTCCCAGGGGAATCCAAATTTCAACAGAAACTGGCAGAAATGAGTAAGTACTTATTTAAGTAAGTAAGTAAATGAACAATTGTTTACATTGCAGAAAGCCTTTTCATTATTAAAGGATAAATTTATAGAATCCCTTTAATTAACAGACTTTTTTATGCATTTAAAATATAATTCAGTCAACAATATGTTATTTACAAGTATCTGTGTATTAAATGTATGATGCAAAGTGCAGGTCATCTTCATCCATCCCAACCGACATCTACTGTGCAGCAGCAGGAAGACCAAGAAGTGAAACCACATCTTCATTATGGATGGCTGTGGCTAGAAAATATTTTAGGATAGCAGAACTGTAATGAGGAACTCTCTGAGTGCTGGATGTATAGGGAGGATATTAGAAACTTAGCATATATAAATATCATCACCTTTACTTAAAGAATAATCTTATTCTGCTATTATCGAACTTCCCTAATTTGCAAGTTTTAGAACTAGATTTCAAACAAAAGTTTTCCATTACTAGAAACCATAATTTGGTAAAGAATACTAAATCATTTTCCAAATTAGACTGACGTAAGTTTGGAACATTAGTTCAGTTCAGTCACTCAGTCGTGTCTGACTCTGTGACCCCATGGACTGCAGCACACCAGGCTTCCCTGTCCATCACCAACTCCCGGAGCTAGCTCAAACTCATGTCCATCAAGTCAGTGATGCCATCCAACCATCTCATCATCTGTCGTCCTCTTCTCCTTCCACCTTCGATCTTTCCCAGCATCAGGGTCTTTTCCAGTGAATCAGTTCTTCACTTCAGGTGGCCAAAGTATTGCAGTTTCAGCTTCAGCATCCGTCCTTCCGATGAATATTCAGGACTGATTTCCTTTAGGATGGACTGGTTGGATCTCCTTGCTGTCCAAGGGACTCTCAAGAGTCTTCTCCAACACCACAGTTCAAAAGCATCAATTCTTCAGCGCTCAGCTTTCTTTATAGTCCAACTCTCACATCCATACATGACTACTGGAAAAACCATAGCTTTGACTAGACGGACCTTTGTTGGCAAAGTAATGTTTCTGCTTTTTAATATTCTGTCTAGGTTGGTCATAACTTTTCTTCCAAGGAGCAAGTGTCTTTTAATTTCATGGCTGCAGTCACCATCTGCAGTGATTTTGGAGCCCCCCCAAAATAAAGTCTGTTACTGTTTCCATTGGAATGTTAAGGCAAATGGAATTCTCTCCTAAACTTATCTGAGACTGTGAAAGATTAACCCAAGTAGAGTTAGATGGAAAGCACATTAAGAAACAGATCAGGGGACTTCCCTGGTGGTCCCGTGATTGAGACGGCACCTTCCAGTGCAGGGGGTGTGGGAGCTAAGATCCCACATGCCTCACAGCCAAAAACCAAAACATAAAACAGAAACAATAACAAATTCAATAAAGACTTTTAAAAACTGGTCCACATTAAAAAAAAAAAAAAGGAAAAAGATCAGTGTGCATAAATTGTTTGTTGTTTAGTTGCCAAGTCATGTCTGACTCTTTGAGCCTACCAGGCTCCTCTGTCCACGGAATTCTCCAGGCAGGAATACTGGAGTGGGTTGCCATTTCCTCCTCCAGGGGATCTTGCCAACCAAGGGATCGAACCTGGGTCTCCTGCATTGGCAGGTGGGTTCTTGACCACTGAGCCACCAAGAAACCACAGACTGTTATTGGACTGTCTTAGAGAGGTAGACACGAAATGTCACCAGGAAGAGGTGACATTTCCTGATAATCTGGTGCCAGATCCATTAACAGGAAACAGAGCCAGGTCTTGGAAAGAAGACAAATATTTAAGAGATAATAACAATTAAAACTGTCATCCTTAGGTAATAGGACATGTCGATAAGAACAATACCAATTAAAATGTGACTTTTTAAAAAGAAGCTTTCTTTCAGTACATCTCTATATATACTAACTTTGAGATACAAAGTTTTTAAAATTACTTTTGATTTTAAACCATTTTTCTATGTTTATTATTTGAAGATACTATTGAAACTAAATGTAACAAAAGTTTTAAGTTCTTTGCTTATAAATGAAGCTCTTTTTGGATTTTACATCAACTAATATACTACTGTTTTAACTTTTTTGTAGCTTTTCCTCCCCAGTGCATGAAAATAGACATGAAGCTTATAACTAAAATCAGGCCTTAAAAACATGTGGAAGCCTTTTGGAGCCCACAAGTATGCATTTTAAAGGGAGTAGAAAGATGTAAAAATATGAGTATTTTCTTACAGAGGAGCTCAGTTGCTGTAGTCAGTCCATTTCACACTGACACAGTTAGCAATGACTGTGAATTCCCTCTGCCAGGCTGAAGTTCAGGGCCTTCGTACAGCTAGAAAATGGAGGGGAAGTGGCAGGCGTTTTAACACATAAGGGTAAGGAATTCTCCAGGTTGCTCCTCAGCTTTCTGGGAAAACAGATCATCACACAGTGCTGGATTGCTGAGTGGAAGGAAGGACCAGAAGAGGAGACTGAGAGTCACTCTTTCTGTTCTTTACCAAGTGTGAATGTTCTTTGTGCTTCTTTATAAAGAACTCTTGCCCACCTCTAAAATCAAGTTAAGAATTTTGAAATAATTTCAAGGAAGCTTTCTGTTTTTGTCTGTGTTGTAATTAATAATGTATTTTAAAATGTCCATGTCCAAATTAAATGAGCTATAAGCTGGACTTCCTTGGTGTTCTGGCTGTTGAGTTTGCCTGCCAATGCAAGGGACATAGGTGTGATCCCTGGTCTGAGAAGATCCCACATGCTGAGGAGCAAGGAAGCCCATGCCCCACAACTGCTGAGCCTGTGCTCTAGAGACTGCACCGCAACTAGCAGTCCAGGCACCTAGAGCCTGCGCTCTGCAACACGGGAGGCCACCGCAGTGAGAAGCCTGCGCGCCGCAACTGCAGAAAGCCCTTGCAGCAATAAAGACCCAGTGCAGCCAAATTAATTAATTAAGTTTAAAAAAATTATAAATGAGCTGTGAGCTGATGTGTTTGCAGTACTTGCAGTGCATCTCCAAACACAAGGGGATTCTGAACTTCATGAAGAATAACACTCACTCCAGCAGATTCTGGACCAGCCCAGGATTCTGTTTTGCTCAGATGCTGGACTTAACCACATCACCTCTAGAGCAGTGGTCTACAAAGTTGGGCACGCTTGAGTGTGTTGTAAGATCACCTTGTGGGGATACATAAGACAGTATTAGAATGCTTATTTATCTTTATCTCATTGATTTTTAATGTTTGGGGTATATGTGTTTTATAATTTATACACATATACATAAATACATACATACTTTAATGGTACATATTTTGGGAAAAAGCTGGCTGATAGGGGTATGTGACTTAAAAAATTGGAAACCGCAGCTTGTGAGGTCCTGGGCTCCATCAGTTTGGTGTGAGCATAACAAATAGGGTAGCCCTTTACCAACTTAACCCCACACCATCAGTGCTGTTAACATTTCTTCATCCTTTTTTTAGCATCTACTCGAACACGAATGCAAAAGCAGAAAATGAATGAGAGCATGGATACGTCAAACAGGGAAGAAAAGTGAGGACCCCACGACCTTGGTGGGCACGCCATGCACATCCAGCTTCGTTGTCTTTGTCTCCTACAGATCTGACTGTAGGACTCTCCCAGGTTCTGTTTACAGCACAGTTAGTGAAGAAGATAACATATCTTTGTGCGGATAGCACAGCTGAGTATTTGTGCAGGGGATTCCTAAGCCACTGGCAGCATTGTAGTCACTAGAACACGCGTTGTTATTGTACAGGATTGAAAATCTTGTGTCTGTTGATCAAATCTTATGTCAATCCTGCCATTGAAAAAGCTGTACCAGATGTTTCTATTTCCAAAGTACAGTAAGGCCCCTACATACGAACCTTCAAGATGCGAACTTTCAAAGATGTGAACAGTTGAGTCCAGTGAGGAACCAGAACCTGTGCCGTCAATATCAGGCATGAAGTTGCAGCTCGCCTTGCGTCTCCTGTTGCTGATGGTCCTTCTGCTCTGCCGCCTCCCTCTGCCTGTCCCTTCTCCACCAGTAACCTTCTTGCTGTTCACCCAGTACCGCCTGTGTGCCAGGTGTCCTGTGCTACTGTAGTTTTCCAGGTACTGTACTGTGAGACCGAGATGCTTTATTTTTGTGTGTTTTTAATGCATTATTTGTGTGAAAAGTATTATAAGCCTATTATAGTACAGCACTATATAGCCAATGTGTTTGTTGGGTACTTAGGCTAACTTGGTTGGACTTAAGAACAAATCAGACTTAAGAACACACTCTTGGAATGGAACTCGTTGATACGTAGGGGTCTTACTTAATAATTGCTCTGCTTTACAAACGGTGGCAGGATCCCCCAGGAGTGAGTCTCACAACCTGTGCCTATCTGAGTACTTTTGTCTTCTCTTGTGGCATGTATGATGTTTGCTGTTATTTTTCTTAATTTATATTTATTTTTTTAATTTAACATGAATACCCTTAGAAAATGCGTCTTGTCTTCCAAATGCAATTTGGCTGACTGCCCCCATTCACCCAAATGACCCTGAACTCTTGTGCTAAGACAGATGCTAGAAACTTAGGAGAAAATGACTGATTTTTTTACACATTAGAGTTTAGTTTACTAATGGAAACTAAATGGGTGTACTGTGTGTTTGTTTTATAAATTTTAGTTTTAAAATGCAAACAGAAAGCAAAAGTATAGACCTATGAGATAGTCATACTACTGATACAGGTTTCATACCTCAGGACTTGTAAGAGTTTATTGATCCTTTTCTTTATCCAACTCATGCTTTAAAAATAAAGAGTTATTAATAGTACTCTTGGTTTTATACCATTCAGATCACTGAATTCATTAAGTACCTGTCTAGTACTTGGAAAATAAAGTGTTCAACTAGAGCTTTGCTGTCGAGGACCTGGATCCAGTACATCCCAAGGACCCTTTCTGACGTTTCTGGGTCCCAAAGAATCAAGATACAAAGTAATTTTACTCCACAGACAGACTGTTAACTATAGGAGCCTTAATTTTTTTTCTTAGAGAGTTTCCTAATTGCATCTCAGCAATGATTCTCCTCTCCTGAATTTGGGAAGAGGTTTTTTTTTTTTTTTTCTCCTGGAAGGGTACATGTCTTCCATGTATCTTTTGAACTAGCAGTTGTCTTTTTTTTTTAATTCAGCATGGTCTTACACTGGCACATTCAAAGCCACATTATTTCTAGTCCACAGTGCAGGTGATGAAAGGTCTTTGGGTTAGACATTAATGTTTCTCTCTCTGATTTTGTGCAGAAGCTTCAAATTAAAATAGCTATAGTAGAAAAAGAGGCGCTTTCCCCCTCCCCCTGACACCTAAAGGTGTAATTTAAACTATCTTGTGTGATTAACTTATTTAGAGATGGTATAATTTAAAATAGGTGGTATTTAAGGTAGCATCTACTAGCTTTTAGAAAATTACTTTGTTTAAACTGAGAGTTCTTTTTAAAAAGAAATCTGGTCTTATTTGTTAGAAAGCAAAATTTTATTTTGTGCTCAATTAAGTTGCAAACTTAATTTTTTGACAGTTTTCTTGGTAACACAGGCACTAAAAAGCTTTATCTCACTTCCTCATTCATTTTTGCATGAATATCATACAAATCAGTTAGCTTTTAGGTCAAGGGCTTACCACATTACTGGGTCTTTTGCTAATAAGTTCATGTTAGAATTAGTGTCAGAATTTAAGGAACTTCAGAGATTGTGTATTGAGATTTCTTACATAAGACTTCAGATACTGCTTTATTGCTTTTTGTATTGGTTAAAACTGTACATTTGAAATTGCTACATTACTATTTTCTACAATTAACAATAGTTTGTCTATTTTTCAATAAATTAGTTAAGAGTCTCAGTAGTCCGATGTGGTCTTTGTATTAAGCGCAGTAACAGTCTCTTCTGTATCTGAATTCTCTCCTAGTATCTCGTCCATTGTTAGCATTTAATGGGCTTTATATGCTGATGAATCCCAAATTTATTTCTCCAGCTCTGACCTCTTCATAGAAGTCAGCTCTCACAGCCAAAAGAACTCAATTCCTACCCCACCCAGCTTCTCAAAAAATATGAACCAAAATCAAACAAACAAAAACACCACCTTGTTTCTACCCTGGTCTTTCCCCATTTTACTCAACACATACTCGCTCAAGATAAAAAAACTTGTCTTCTGTTAGCTCATGTCTGGACCACTGTTAAGAGACTTCTAACTGGTCTCGGCCTCCCTCCTCACCTTTCTACTCCTTGAAGAGTGAAAATGATCCTTTTAAAGTGTAAATGGCTTGGCTGCGCTCCTCTCCTAGGGGTACTCGCACTGTGGATTACTGCCTCCTTCTCGTGCTCACTCTGCTTTATCCACACTGGCCTTTTTGTCTTGTGATGCCAAGCCCATCCCTGGTGTGGGCTTTTACATTTGCTGTTCCTTCTGTCTGTAAGTGATCTTGCCCCACAATTCTGTTTAGCTTGTTTCTTCTTATCTTTCAGGGCTCTCAGCTCAGAGGTCTTCCCTGACACCCAAGCTAAAAATCCTTCCTCTGTACTGTGCCGCTGTCCTTTGAAAGTGTAACAGCATCATCACCATCAGAAATGACCTTACCCAGCTTGCCTATTGCCTGTTTACCCATCCTGGGATCAACCTGACTGGTCTCACCCACTACTGTAGTTCTAGCACCCAGAAGTCCATAGGCGGGGGACGGGGGTGGGCGGGGGGGGGCGGTGCAGAAGGTGTTTTCCAAGTATATGGAAACAAATCATATTCTCTCCCTCTCTGGAGGATATCTGGCTAGAACTCCATCCACCCCTTCTTACTAACATGTACTCTGGCAGAGTGGTGACCCACTATGGAGTCTCATGAAGGGTAATCCATTTTTCATCCCTAAATAAACTTGCCTGTTTTTCTCTCTGGGTGGTCCCATGTTTCCATGAAATGAGTTCATAAAAGAAAAAGGCACTGAGGAACTTCAGAAGACTGTCAGAAAAGGGCAAGAAAGAGGAAGAGAAGGTTCGGGAAGACACTGTAAAATATAAAGGCTTTTGGTCAGTGACAGCAGGCCTAGCAGGGTGAGGAGAAGCCGGAAGTTAATGAAGCCTGTGGACATCTGACCGTGACAACTGAAGCTGTGGAACGCCTCAATGTTTCTTTGTGGAGAGAGCAATAAACCTACCAGGACATGCACACACATGGTATGAGACTGTTTTAAAATAACCCACACTGTACAGTTCCAGAAATGGGATTCTGACTTAATTAGAGACATTCGGACTCCTTGGCCTCTACCAGACCAGGTCTGCAAAAACAGATAAACAGAAAGAAACAAGGATTCAAGCGACCTCACCAGTAAAGACCAATCACTCATAGGTAAGTGTATGAATAGTAATTAAACTGTTTAAAAGTCATCCAGGTTTTAGGGTAGGCTTTGTTAGGATGCCTTATCTCAGTGACTGCTTTAAAAAATTAGTTTATATGAAACAATCTGTGTGTATCTAGAGACATAAGGTGGGTAGAATCTTGCTGCTTCTGATGAATTAAAAAACACACACATTTGTTCTGTTACTTACAAATGAGTGCTTTATTATCAAACAGTTCAGCATCAGAACGAGGTTTCTAATTCCAAGAGAGGTTTCTTCACATAGTATCATATTGTGAAATACACGTTAGGACGCTGACGCTGCAGCCTACATCCTGGTTCAGTTTCTCATTTGCAGTTGGGTAACTTGATCTAAAAAGTATAAATTTACCTCATTCGTGCTAGTGGTGCCCATGAAATGGAAGTATTAGTTCCTTTTCAGCTGCTACTTTTATAATCACACTGTGCCAAGTTAAAAGACCTGTTTTGTGGTGACATAAAAGTCAACTACAAGAGAAACCCATTTTTACTTACAGAGGCAAATCTCTTAACACAAAAGTAAAAGGCAAATCAACCCAGGAATAACACTCTCTCAAAGACAGTATTTCATACTCAATAATTTCATATGGGAAATTAATGACTCAGAGTAAAACGGAGAATTAAAATTAGCCCTTGGGTCTTCAACAATTTAATTGCCAAGGCCTTTTGTGAATTCTGATTAACGCTTTAAATTAGCCACTATTCCTCAGAACAATGTACCATAATAGCAACCTCAGCTGTTTTAAATTTGCTTTGCCTAAGTTATTCCTTCATCCAGTGTCCCATAAAGAAAGCTGTTCAGGCATGATTAAGATCGATAATCAGTTGAGTGCCTGCTGTAGGCAAGGCGCTGTGCTGGATGCTGAAGTGTGCTAGTGGGAGCACTCCTGGTCAAGCTGCTCTGTGTGGCACCAGCCTGTTGAATATGGAAATTTGGCCAGAATAGCATACACTTAGACCCCTGTACCAAAAGTCTTCAACTTAAGTGACTCGTAAGAGGAAATGGTAAATATAGTAAGACATTTCAATTTTTTCCCCTTGAGCTTAGTCCCATCTGAACAGAGCATTTAATGCCTTCTCTTGTAGACAGTGGATTTCAGAAGCGGGGGAAGACTCGCCACCATCCCCTTGTTTTGACAGAACATGTTCAGCCCAAATGTAGCACATCATCAACACTATTAAGAAGAAGTTATTCTTTGACTGTTGCAGGGATAGTGGAAACACTAAAACTTCTTTCCTGCAGGTGAGGGTCAGTTTTTAAAGGCTCCAACTCTGCTTGCTTTGCTGATAAAGTTCTTCAAGAGATCATGGTCCATTTCTGCAAAGCCCGAAGTCTGTGTTACTACAGTCAAATGGTTTATGCAAAACCTGAAGCAGAATTCTTCTAAGTCCTAGGGACGACAACAGAAATATTTTAGCAAATTCACATATCCTGATGCGATGCAACACAGCACAAAAATTCCTAAAACACAAAGGTGAGGAAAGAGGATTTGATGGCCAACAGAAAGAAATGCTGGGACAGCAGTACCTAAAGAATAGCTGTAAAACTATACAGCTGATGTGAGTCTATGCTTGTAAAAATGTAAATAACAGAGGAAAGCATTCAAGTTCCTCCACACTAACCAATGCAAAAAATGAGACATTTTCTTCCCAGAGATAGGCACCGATGTGTATTGTTCATTCCTCTTTCACTATTTATTTAGAGTACAACAATCTTTTTTGTTTGTGTAATAAATGTTTCTTTATTGTGTGAATGTATAGAGTAAACTGATTAAAAGATTTTCTTTATGTTGAGCCCAACACTCATCTTTTAGTCTTCTGGGGCTTAAATAGTTCTACCTGTAAAGAATTTGTGAGGAAAGCTTATGCCATGAAAGAGTCATCTGGGAAACTGCTTCTCTGAAGTCATGAACAGACCACTGCTCTTTCTCCTTTACAAGAAGACAAGGCTGGGATGGTTAGGCTTCATCAGATCACACAGAGCTTCAGTAGTCTGAAGTGGGAAAGTGCTTGGAAGAAATCACAACTTTCTGCTGAGAGAAACTCCACAGATTGGAGATTTCTGGCTTACTGTAATGTACTCTAGGCCAAAAAAAAAAAAAAAAAAAGTCCCATAGTGATTCCCTTGATTAGATCTGCAAACTTGAGAATCAGAAATCAGGTGGCTTGACACACTTCTGGCCCCAGAGAACTGAGAACTAAAGGCAGGCCGGCCTGTGAAGACCCTGATGGCCTCGGGCCCTGGGCTACGTGGCCCGCCGTGTCTCCTTCATGTCTGTGCTCAGCTCTCCTTGGTGAGACCTCCCTTCCTTTCTCGACCATGATTTAAACCTTCAAATTTCATCTCAGTCTGGCCTCCTCCCACTGCCCTTCCCTAACTTACTTTTTTATATCACTTATCACCACCTAACAGAACACGTATTATATTAGTTTATCTATTGCCCTCACCAGCAGAAAGTTCCATGAGGGCAGAGACTTTGGTCTATTTTGTTCACTTCTTGTACCCTCAAGTGCCTAGAACAGTGTCAAGCATTTAATGGGCACTCAGTGGGTATCTGCTGAACCAGTGCATAAACCCTGCTGATTTTAAAATATGGAGACAATAGAGAATTGTGGTAGAAGGTGTGCTTTTGAAATTGGTCCAATCTGGGATTGCATGCCAGTTTTAAAATTATTATTAATAGTTTGCTAAGAATTTAATCTCTCAGATTCAAGCTTCCTCACTTGTAAATTAGAATAATAATAATACCTATATTCTTATCGGGTTCTTTTGAGAATTAAGCATGATATGAACTGGGCTTCGAATAATCCCTGGCTTGTATTAATTATATATTAAGGAGTTGGTGATGAACAGGGAGGCCTGGTGTGCTGCGATTCACGGGGTCGCAAAGAGTCTGACATGACTGAGCAACTGAACTGAAGTGTAGTCAAGCATGAGGGATAATTTGCTGAAAAGGTCCATTTCTTATTTGAGTCAGCAAGTAAGAATACTAGTCACATCAAATGCACTGTTCTTTATAAAAACTTTTATGTGATGTAAGCACTGAGTCAATTTTATTTGTGGTCTGTCATACTAATTTAGGATATAACAATTAGTTAGTCTACCTCTAAAGGCAAAGTGGGACATTCATTAAACAAACATTTAGTGAGCACCTACTATGTGTCAGGCACTATCCTAGGCACTAGGGATCTGGCAAAACAAAGTCCTTGCCATTCCTCAAGGAGCTTGCTTTCTAGAAAACAGAGGGCTGGATGGTAAGCATTCAAATAATTCACATAAATAGGAAATGTGAAGAAGTCTTGCAAATTAAGCCTAGTTCAGAGGGAAACAGTATGTGCCCGCCATCTCATTTGAGGCAGTCCAGAGGAGTCCAGCATTACTGCCGTGACTGTAACAAACTCTTGAAAAAGCACGTAGCTACTATTTGACCATGAAGCATTCTGCGTGTTGTAAGTGCCCAATGTATTATTACCTTGATGAAAGACAAATATTCACTATGCTTTTAAATGTCCATGCTTCAAGGTAGGGAAGTTTTTTTTTTTTTTAATGTTAAGTGAAAAAAACCTAGTATTTAGAGATATACACATAACCTAGGGAAAAAATCAGAAGGAGCTGTATAAAACATTTGTGTCCTCTGGTTGATGAGGCATTTCCTTCCTCATACTTTTTGTATTTTCTGAATTTTCTTTAATAAGCATATCATAAACAGAAAAGAAGCTATAGCCTTTTTTCTGCTCACTGCTAAAATGTCCCTGTTCTTTGACAAAGGAAAGGATATCCTTAAGGAAATCGACTCCAAGGAGTCTGGCCTGTTTCCTTAAGATTTAACTCTAAGACAAGTTTTCTTTATTATCAAAACAATACATGGTCACTATAGAAATTTCAGGAAAAACTAGCAAAGATAACGAAATAAAAATCATCTACAATCCCACCAATTCAAAGGTAACCACTGACTATATTTTTCAGTCTTTTTTTCTATGTAGATAGTAAATTTTGGTCTTTTTCAATTTAGCTATTTATACTTAAATTTTTAAAATGTTTTTATTTAACAAATATACTTATTAAAAAATAGAACCACAGTTTTTCAGTCAATGATATATCTTGAATAGTATTAACATCGTTGTTCAGTTCAGTTCAGTTCAGTCGCTCAGTCATGTCCAACTCTGAGACCCCATGGACTGTAGCATGCCAGCCTCCCTGTCCATCACCAACTCCCCGAGTTTATTCAAACTCATGTCGATTGAGTCAGTGATGCCATCCAGCCATCTCATCCTCTGTCGTCCCTTTCTCCTCTCACCTTCAATCTTTCCCAGCATCAGGGTCTTTTCAAATGAGTCAGCTCTTTGCATCAGGTGGTCAAAGTAATGGAGTTTCAGCTTCTACATCAGCCCTTCCAATGAACACCCAGGACTGATCTCCTTTAGGATGGACTGGTTGGATCTCCTTGCAGTCCAAGGGACTCTCAAGAGTCTTCTCCAACACCACAGTTCAAAAGCATCAGTTCTTCGGCACTCAGCTTTCTTTATAGTCCAACTCTCACATCCATACAGGACTACTGGAAAAACCATAGCCTTAACTAGATGGACCTTTGTTGACAAAGTAATGTCTCTGCTTTTTAATATGCTATCTAGGTTTATCATAACTTTCCTTCCAAGGAGTAAGCATCTTTTTATTTCATGGCTGCAATCACCATCTGCAGTGATTTTGAAGCCCAAAAAAATAGTCTGCCACTATTTCCGCTGTTTCTCCATCTATTTGCCATGAAGTGATGGGACCGGATGCCATGATCTTAGTTTTCTGAATGTTGAGCTTTAAGCCAACTTTTTCACTCTCTCTCCTCTTTCACTTTCATTTATTTCTTCTTCACTTTTTGCCATAAGGGTGGTGTCATCTGCACATCTGAGGTGGTTGTTCAGTTACTAAGTTGTGTCCAACTCTTTGTGACCCCAAAGACTGTACCATTGTTTAAACAATTTTCTTCTACCTTTATGCTGTATTTATGGTGTTGGAGAAGACTTTTGGACTGCAAAGAGATCAAACCAGTCAATCCTAAAGGAAATCAGTCCTGAATATTCATTGGAAGGGCTGATGGTAAAGCTGAAGCTCCAACCCTTTGGCCACCTGATGCGCAGAACTGACTCATTTGAAAAGACCCTGATGCTGGGAAAGATTGAAGGCAGAAGGAGAAGGGCACGACAAAGGATGAGATGGTTGGATGGCAACACCCACTCGATGGACATGAGTTAAGAGTAAACTCCCGGAACTGGTGATGGACAGGGAGGCCTGGCGTGCTGCAGCCCATGGGGTTGCAAAGAGTCAGAAATGACTGAGCGACTGAACTGAGAACTGAGATATTTATGCTGAATTTTTTTAATTTTTAAAAATTATAAACAATGCTGCAGGAAACGTCTTTGAAGCTAAATCTCTGAATCCATGATTACTTTCTTAAGATAACTTTCTACAAGTGAATTCCTTAAAGAATTAAATTTTTAAAGCTTTTATTACATATTATACCAAACTGCCCCAACTGATAATACTAATTTGCATTCTCCTCAGCAATTTAGGAGAATACCCATTATCCTGAGCCTGTACTATTTCTAAAAATAGATTTCCCTATTGACAACTGAAAAATTATATCTTATTTTCATTCTTAGTTTTCATTTGTTCATAAATCCATTTGGTCCATTTTTTTTCCATCAAACTGCTCATGTTATTTTTTTTTTTAAAGAATTATACATTAACTATGGTAAACTTGCTTCACTGTGTTAAAGATATTTTTTTCCAGAGTGTCATTTATTTTCTATTTGTGTGTGTGTGTGTGTGTGTGTGTTTGTGTGTTTGTGTGTGTGCGTGCATGTGTAGACATTTTGATTTTTTGAGATCAGATCTATCAATCCTTTCCTTCATGGTTTCTGCCCTTGAGCTCCATCCTAACATTCCCTTATATATTTTTTCTTTTAGTACTTTGTTTAAATTAAATCTTTAAGCAGAGTTTCAGTGTAAGGTGAGCTCGTTAAAAGGATGCTCTTCTTACCTGAGCTTCATACTTCACGGCGGCCGACAGGAGCGCGATGGCATTCTCCTCGCAGATTCCTTGCTTGATAGTTTGTTGGCAGAGTTTTTTCAAACGATTTTCTCTATAAAATGTAGCCAAATCAAGCAATCCTGGTAGAAAGAGATGTTTACTAGGGGAGTGATCTCAAGTATCCTGATTTAAACTCACTCAACCCGTCAGAGATGATTTTAAATACTGTGTTGGCCAGAACTTTCTGTTCAGATTTGTGTGTAACATCGTATGGAAAACCCCACACGAAGTTTTTGGCCAACCCAATATAATCCTCGGCGAAGGGGTGTGGGAACTGAAGCTTAGGCTGACGCACACACTGTGCGTGTGTGGCTGGATCTAAGGACACGGCTGTGCTGACAGCAAGTGCAGCTCTCAGACACGGGGCTGTGGGGGAAGCAGCAGGAGCGAAAATGGCGTTTCCTCCGCTTGCCGCCCCCGCCGAAGCCTCAGCACCTCCCCGGCAGCATTCACACAGCTGTGAGAGCTGCTTCAAACACTTGCTCAGGTTTGCTTCTCCTTCAGGAGTTACTCTTCAGTCTCGTGGCTGGACCATTTTTCCTGACTTCCGCGTACTCGGATGCCCAAGAGTTCAGTATTCAGACTCTTATTTCACTTATTTCCCTAAATGATCTCCAGCCTCACAGTTTTAATACTGTCTGGTAAAAACCTGATGATTCTTGTTATATTATATGTCATCTACTTTCAAATAATACAACATAGAGTGATTTAGATGTTTAAGTTGATTTTTAAGCTACTCCAAGGGATACTGTCGGAGAAGGAAATGGCAACCCGCCCCAGTAGTCTCTTGCCATGGACAGAGGAGCCTGGCAGGCTGCAGTCCACAGAGCCGCAGAGTTGCACAGGGCGGAGTGACTGAACACCAGGGACACTGCGGAAAGACTCTAATCAAGGATGGTCAGTCAGGGGGTTTTCCTGACTGTGCCCAGGGTGCCAAGCTTCTGCTACAGGGGGCAAGGGTCCAATTCCGAGTCAGGCAAGATCCCACATCTGCTCAGTGCAGCCAAAAAAAGGGAATGGTCAGTCAGTCAAGTGTTTGAAAGGCTCTTGTCAAATGGCTTCAATTATGGCTATTTAAATCTCCATTTGAGGATTTGTTAATTACCATAAAGAATGTCACTGGTGAAGTGAGTGGCCCTCAAGTTATGTCACTCGGCTAGAGAGACTGAGAGAGTCCCCTCCACCCCTGCATGAACGGGATCCACACCATGGGCTCAGTAGCCCTACACCCTGGGAAGAATAGAACACTTGCTAGGTCCAATTCAGTCCTGGTTGCCACCTGATCAAAAGCTAGCTTAATCATGACTCTAGACTGTTGTCATGTTTACTTCAAGATAACCTTTTCATGGAAGGTACTGCATAGAGGGCCCAAAGGACACAGGGCCAGGATTTCTTCAACCTTACAGTAAGTTTTACACAATGTGGTAGATTTTAGTTGGAAACTTGGCTTTCGTTGTAACATGACAAGTATTATCATAGAAGAAAGGCCTATGGCCTACTGGGGAAACAAACTGAAATCTTTTGAAATCTTGAGAGCTGTGAATGACCTGATTGTTTCTAGTCAGTTCTCAACAACTCTCAGATTCACACTGACAGCTCCCCACACCCCAGGCACCAGACTCACATATGCGTGTGCTCACAGGTACTGCCTGGATCCTCCACTCAGGAGGGCCCAGCTCTGCACCTGCTCCAGGCAACCCCTTCCCACAGTGGCCAGGGAGCCACGTGCCCACTCCTAGACCACACTTCGTGCACCTGGGACTCTAGGAAAGTGTGAAAGTGCTAGTCACTCAGTCATGTCCAACTCTGCGCTCCTGTGGACTATAGCCCGCCAGGCTCCTCTGTCCATGGAATTCTCCAGGCAAGAATACTAGAGTGGGTAGCCATTTCCTGCTCTAGTGGATCTTCCTGGGCCAGGGATCCAACCGAGTCTCCTGCATTGCAAGTGGATTCTTTACCGTCTGAGCGCCCAGGGACCCTGGGACTCCCTGCCTAATCAGCCCTGAGGCCACACATGCAAGTGTTTCCTCCCCTCGACCCTGTCACCAAGGTACAGACCCCCAGTTCCAAGGGGTGGCCAGGGCAGGATGGATGGAGCATGGAGAGTAGGCTGGGTGCCCGTGCACCTCTTGTGGTGCAGGATGTAGCTGGTGGTGGGTAAACAAAGATGGCAGATACCAAGCTGGAGGCCAGGAGTCTGACCTTCCTGAGCAATGGTGTCCTAGCACCGAACTCCAAGAGACCTACCCTCAATTCCAGATGATATGCCAACCTGGCCTCTCAGTTCTTAATGAAGGTGTATTTTTCAAGGTATGAGGATTTAACACATTTTATTTGAAGCTTTTAGCTTGACACATAACTTTAAATTTTTAGACATGTGGTATGTAGGCCTCCTTTAGACTCTTGCCCGGGGGCCTATAGAAAACCTGCCACACAGATGTCTAAAAGGCAGCTCAGACTCCTTTGATTTTTCAAACTCCAGAGCAAAACTTGGTGCTCTCCATACTCAGGCCAACCCCCCCATCCTTCTCTTTCCTTCACACCCCACAACCAACCACCAACAAATTCTGTCAGCTCGCTTTGGAAGATGTATCCAGACTCTCATCTCTTTCAACACCTCCATGCTAGACCACCTTAACCCAGGGCACCACCACCTTACATCTCAACCATTACAGTTCCTGATCTTTTCACTCCTGGAGTCGAAGCTGCCGGTGCCTCCTCCCTCCGTAAAACACACAAACCCATCCTCCTTTTCTCCCCAAATCCTAGACTATGTGGCTGAGCATGGCCATCTAGAAATGACCACTCCCTGCTACTTCCTATGCAGCTAATTAAGGCCTTGGTCATCTCTGGTCCCTGGTTTAAAAGAAGTGGGACTTCCTTAGCAGACATCAGGGTTTGCCCTTGGCGCCTCGCCACTGTCCCTTCCTCCGTCCTGCTGTCTGCAGTGCAGATATGGCCGTGGACGTGAATCCAGGGGCCACACGTAAGGATGCCTTGCACTGTGTCCCTGGGTGACAGAGAAACCACCTTGTTTAAGCTACTTCCTTTTTCCATTTTATTATTAAAGCAAAAACTAAATATGCAACCCTCATTGTCAAAATCTTCCAAGGCTGTCTATCACATCAAGACTAAAACTCAAGCCCTTCACCATGACCTCCAAGGCCACATCTGGTCTTGGCCAGACCCAGCTGCCTGGCCTCAGTTACCTCCACTGCCCACCTCAGTCTCTCTCTCCCCATCCTCCTCTTCCATGTGCTCCCCGTGCTCCTGTCTCAGACCCTCACACTGTCTCTTGTTTAGCATGCTCTTTGCCTGGGTGTCTGCTTGCTTTCCCCCCGCTCTCTCCTCAGCACACTTCCTCACAGAGGCCTTCCCTGACCTCCTGACTGACCGCTTTGATTTCTCATTAAGGACTGGCCTCCCTCCCCTGAGCACCAGCTCCACGGGGCAGGGCTCGGTCTGTCTCCCTCACAGGTGCCGAGGGGAGCGTGGCACACCATGGGCCCTGGCCCTCCTGCACTGTGGGAGGAAGGAAGGAAAACTGGAAAACTTCAGAAATCACACTTCTGTTCACCCGAGGAAAATTAAATGCTGATCTGGTAAAAAGTGTTACCAGCTTTACACATGTAAAATGAATACCAAATTTTAAAATGTGAGGCTTAAACTCTTTCTTTGGTTCCTTACAGAAGCAATTCTTTAATTCTTCTGTCCCACTGGCCAACGACACTGACAGCTGTAAGCTGAAACTGAGTATGTTTTTCACCCTGTGCCCAACTGGACACCCTGTGTTGCTTTCTTACCGTCAGTAACCCTGAAGTGCCGTGAGGCACTGGGCCACGGCAGTCTGTCCCAAAGAGACAGTCACAGTTATGGAGACCAGCAGGGCTTCTTATTACATGCATCTTACCATTTTTATAATGTAAATATCTTGAAGGCAGCAGGTTGTGGAAACTAAAAAGCTATGTATGGTGTCTAGCAATTCAGGCTGAATGGCACCCACACCACAGTGTTGATGGGTTGATAATTCACCCACCTCTCATTTTATCCATCAAGTCAACCTTTGTATGAGGTGGGAAGAAGGAAAGAGTTTGGGTTTAGCACACAAAAACAGAACTACTTTTGTGACTTCCCTCACAGAGACTTCCTTTGAGGCTCTACACAAACCACCTTTTTGCCAAACCCTTGGTCAAGTCTGGTGGGAATTACCTACTGCCTCCTCGGGGGACAGGCTGATGCTGTCTGTGTACAGGTACTCCAGGAAGGCTCGGTAAACAGGATATGAAAATTCACTCATTTCTACAATATCATCCTCGTTGTCTTCCAATGAAGAGCGAAAATGCTCACACCTGAAGGAAGAAAGATGTCAGGTCCTGGCTTCTGGGCAAGAGCCGATAACCTTCCTGAGGAGCACGTGATCGTAGTGGTTAAAGAGGAAGCAACTAACATGCAGAGAGGAAAAACACAGACCACACACCTTCATGTCCTGGCCTGGGTCCCTCGCTTCTTCTGCTGGCCAAAAGTCTGCAAACAGTGGTTTACTAGAGGAGGCTGCAAAGGCTAGCCTGCTGTGGGGTGGCCGCCTCTCTGACCACAGACTCCCACGGGTCCCTCCCACACCATGTCCACGGAGCAGCATTTATAGAAATCAGGTGGCTTTATTTTTTTAAATTCTGAGTAATTTTGTTTCTTCTCCTCCTGTTATGGGTTGAATTGAATCCCCAAATTCACAGACTGAAGTCCTAACCTCAGAATATAACCATATTTGGAGAAGGGATCAAATTAAAAGTAGGTCATTAGGGTGGGCCCTAAACTGATATGACTGGTGTCCTCATAAAAAGGGGGTTTGAACACAGGGAGAGCGCCACGTGAAGACTAGAGTTATGCTGCCATAAGCCAAGGAGGGCAAAAAACTGGCAGCAAACCACCAGAAGGTGGGACGGAGGATGGAATAACCCACTTCATTCAACAAGATCTTGAATTTCTAGCCTCCAAAACCATAAGAGAATAAATTTCTGTTATTGAAACCAATCAGCCTACAGAACTTTGTTACAACAGCCCTAACAAACCACAACCTCCTCATTTTTATGAAGGTTTATGGGCAACAGTAGAAGTGAACAAATATTGCACAGCCTGGCCTTACTAAGAAGTGAACTTGAGACTGAAATACTATACTGTGTTTGTGATTCACTGCAGGAGGACTTGGATGTCTGTTACACAACAACAAAATGAATTTCAAAATCATTAGGCTAGAAGCAAGAAGCCAGGCAGAGAAGAATACATACTGTTTCATTACATTTACATCACCTTCTAGAAAATGCTAACTAATCTATACTGACAGAAAGAAGATCAGGGCTTGCCCCAGGGCTAGGGCCTGAGGGGTCTTTGAGGGGGGTGATGCCAGTGTTCTGTGTCCTGGTGTGGAATGGTGGTTTCCAGAGAATATACAAATGTCAAAACTCCTCAGGCTGCACATTTTAAATGGATGCTCAAAAATTACCCATTAATAAAAGTGAATTTTTAAAAGTCTGTTAGTTTTACCCCAAACCTTGCTGCTCTTGTCTTTTTTCAAGGTCTAAACCTACTGTATCCCACAGCTGATTAAGGAGAGTGACTCTCATGGACTCACTCAGGTCCTGGGCAGGGAGGCTCACTTAGGTCAAGCAGCCCCAACAGGGCTCAGTGGATGCTCACCGCTGGCTGGATGGCTGCTCTCCAGCGCCAAGGTGGACAAGCTGTCTACAGAGTCTCTGAGGAAGCCGATTGCGTATGCCCTGCACCACGCCCCACCCATTGCTACGATGGCTTCTATGATTTCTTGTTTCACATATAACATATTTTCCCTGCTGTACTGTCTGCTCATAAGGGCGAAAAGATCCTTACAGTTTTTCAGAATCACCGTAGTGCCTGACATAAGTCTTTGCAACTAGAAAATAATAAACATATTTATTTCAATTCTCAAATGATGCCTTACCTGATTTTGAGAAGGACTTTATGCACATAAATGTACTTTCCATCCACCAGAAATTTCAGGTCTGCGGTGTTGGGGTTGTCAAATTCCCTCTTCAGGGACTCGGCCACTGTGAGGTGGTCATCAGGTTCTAAAGGAATGACACCAGTGTTTTCCAATGAAAATGCAGGCCAAATATAGTATCGCTTTGCTCACACTCATGAAAATATTGATTTCCCAAAATAAGTGACCAACTGAGCAGTGTGCTTTTTCCCCTAAATACAGATTTCCCGCTGCTGCAATCATTATAAGAACCTCAGACACATCTGCTTGTAAATCTGGCAAAACAACTAAAGCCCCAACCACCTCACTAAATAAACATGTTGAAAGCTTGAGTAAATACGCCCACTAAAAATAAAAGCCATGGTTTCCCAGTCACATCAAAAAGCCATCCGAAGTTCTTTGAATTTTAGTATGAGATTTCTAATACTTTTAAGGAAAATGAATTGGTCCGGTGAGTTCTCTTTCACAGGAGCCTGTGAGAGGGAAATGAATTGCCTGATACTGCACTTAACAAAAGTCCTCACTATTGAAAAACAACAGCACCAGAGTTTTCTTCCTAGCTCTCAGGCCATCACCCAACAGACAGCAGTCAGCTCACCCACAGACAGGAGGCGCCACGTGACGGCGGGCGTGGCAAAGCAGGCGAACACGTCGTCGGTGGAGGAGAAGTGCGTGAGGTGCGGCAGGGTCACCGACTGGCCGCGGCACTGGCCCCACATGTACACGTGGCCGCCCTGCGTCTTGGCGGCCGACGTGTGCGCCGAGTGGCAGGCTGCAATCTCTATAATTCTAGGTTCACAAACACACACCAAGTAAACAGTCAACAGGAGAAGAAACAAGTCGATTTTTCCTTCCCTTAGCATTAACTGATTTAAAAAAAAACAAACTCTTCATTAAGCCTAAGTTTGTAAAATTTCAGGCACCAAACCGTTATTTACATTTAAGCAATGTCTCAATACCACTTATACATCATGAAGGTCTGCTTGTTACCACTTCTAGCCAGTAAGCCGATAAAAATATGCACCTATTTTGAAACTAAAGTACAAGCCACGAGTACAGAGACTAAAAGACCAAAAAAAAAAAAGGTGGTTTAATTTTTTCTTAAAACACTGCTTACTTAAAGCAAATCAAAAAGATGTGGGGCATCTCCACCCAGGGTCAATAAATATTTTTATCAAAACGTCACCAATTTTAGGGTTCCATGGAGCATGCTATGGGGCACCCCAACTCACACTGCAAGCAGTAAGTGCAGTAGTTCTGACTCGCTGAATGATATCATCTAGAACCCCAGAGAGCAGTTTTCTGGGACCAACCATTATGTCAGACCCTACTTCAGTAAGTTCGTGGCTGACAGGCAGATAGTTCTCAGAACACTTCCAGATGGAAACCACTGTTTTGTTGACTTGAAACTTACTGTCTTCTCTAAGACCAAGCCACCACACAGACTTGAAATAATATTTTACCCCAAGTGAGGTGCCATCCTGATTCTGCCTTGGGCAATGGTACCAGCATTCCCAGAACTTTAGGAAATTTAGGGTCATCTCTGACTTCTCCTCCATCCTCACTTAGCACTTTCTTCAGAATATCCAGTTGGCAAAATAACAACAAATTCTTTTTTGGTAATGTCTCCCACTTGCCAGAGCCTCATCAAGCACACCCGAAATCCAGACTGATGTAACTCTTAGGTCTCCCTGTCTTAGACTTTCTCTCTCTCCTGACCTAAATTGCACAATGCTGTCAAGTTAATGATTCTCTTGAAAAACCATTCTCATGACTCCTTTCAAACCTTTCACTGACTTCCCACAAGACAAAAATCCAGACACATGTCCTTAAGGCCTACTATAATTTGCCTACCGTTCATGGCCAGCTTTCTTTCGTATCACCTGTGCCCACACACCCTCTGTTTGAACAAACAGAAAGTACTCACTGCCTCTCAGTGTCACTATGCACAAAGTCCTTGGTCAGGAATGTTCTTGGGCACTTTGGTGGACCTCTCTTTTCCCTGATAACAAACGTTCCATGAAAAATGTAACTGACTGGAACACAACCGTGAACTTCTGTGCTAAACTACCCAATACCAGAAAACCAAAATAACTTCACCCCTACATTCACTTCAGAAATGTTTATCATGACCCTCCAAGAATGGGAAGCAGTCTCTGCCATTCATGCGAGGAGGCGGGATGCTGCTTCCACAGCCAGGGAGTTAAAGATCCAGAGAAGCTGCGAAGGCTGGCCGTCCCTGGGCATGGCTAGGGCGTTTCCCTGGAACACCCAGTGCCACTAGGGAAGTCAGGGGTGGGGCTTGGGCTTGGCTGACCATAGCAGCTGCTACAGCAACGAGAAGGGAGAAAGTTTAGAGGAACCTTCAGGTCTGGGTTTGGGACTCCAGCATCTGCCAAAGCGCCCTGCCTTTGTCTGAGGTCATCTGTCCTTCGTCTGATTCATACAAAAAAGCAAATATGGAAGTTCAAATTGTCTAGTCATACATGCAGTAGACAATAAACTGAGCTAAGGTTTACTGCCAGGAGGTCTGGCATTGTTGTTGCTTAGTCGCTAAGTCATGTCAGACACTTTTGTGACCCCAAAGACTAGCGTGCCATGCTCCTCTGTCCATGAAATTTTCCAGGCAAGAATACTGGAGTAGATTGCCATTTCCTTCTCCAGGGGAATCTTCCTGACCTAGGGATAAAACCCATGTCTCCTGCATTGGCAGGTGAATTCTTTACTGCTGAGCCAAGAGGGAAGCCCAGGAGGTCTGGCGTACAGCATACTTTATTTTGTAGCCAGCCATTCCTACTGGAAAAAAAGTTACGATACGTTGACAATAAATGGATTTGGCGTCACCTAAATAAAATGATCTACCACAATGGCATGGCTTAATGGCTAAGAGGTATGAGAACTAGAACGGCAGAGAATGAGAAAGAATGCAAAACAGAAAACTGAAGAGCGAAAATAAGGTAATTTGTGAAGAAGAAAAATAACAGAAAAGAAATCATGACCATTACAAGATACAGAGCAGTGTTTCTCAATTCTGCTCCTGTGAGGCCAACACAGTACTAATTATTAACACCTCAAGAAGCTACAAAATTCACAAAAATTCAAGGCAAAGTGAGTTTAGAAATCAATTTAACTCAAAATATGTTTTTTATGGAACTTTAAATGCTGGTAAATCAAAGTATTGAAAATTCAGAAAGACTGGGAATGACTGAGTTAAAGAGAATCATTTTAACTATGAAAATCACTTCTCCGTGAACATAAAACGTTAGCATTCTTCATCATAAATAGGTTTCTGTGAAAAAAAATATTTTAAAAATCAGGTTTTTCTTGGGTTGTTATTTGAGCAAATAAACCACGTAGCCAGATTTTCACTTTCCACTTCTGGGAACACGCAACCAAGACCTGATGATCCACCCCACCCCGAGTTCAATCCTGTTCTTTCTAATTAGCCCAGCCTCCCCACAATGAGCCCCAAGAGTCACGAGTTCCTGAGAGGTAAGTCATAATGTTCCTGCAAAGCTTCAGTCACTGAAAAGGGTGGGGAGGTGCAGAACAAGCCCGTGCAAACCTAGAGGTTCCTCCCTTGCAATATTCGTGCGACAGAGAGCCCACAAGCTCAAAATCACCGCACGAAATTCAAGCACGAGAAACTGAGAAAAGCAGGAACATCTCATTCAAAACACTCATCCTTGATATTCTAGCCAAAATCATGTTTAGGTGGACAACATTAAGTATGCACATGTTTAGCAATTTCTACTTTTTTTTACCTATATAATTTAAAAAAACAAATGTTTTTAAGTTGTGAAGATTTTTTAAAAAGACAGAAGGGAACAGGTAACTCTCCAGTGCCAGGTATCTGGACACTCACATAACTCCCATGCCTGCATCTCTCACTCTCTGGCTTTCTCCCACCGAGTCGCCCTATATTCTGTCCGTCCCAGCGTGACTACGGTGAGAAGACCCGACACTCGCTCTGAGCCCATCAGGACCAGCAGCACGAGGTGGGGCAAACTGCTGGTGGGCACATGGCAGCCGATTCCATGAGCCCAAGGACAGAGGAGTTCAAGTTTATGTGAAGTGAGGCAACACCAGAAAAATGGTAAAGCGCCATGCAGATATAGCTTGTTTTTATACCCATGCTAACTCTGGTCCTTTCACACTTCTGTGCCGTGTTGTCTAAATACTAAATGTCCTGAGTGACTGGATTTGCTGGCCTGAGACACTTTTGTGATTATTCAAAGCCTCAAGACGGTCTCTTCTCTTTCTATTGAGTGGCTCTGAACTACCTTTAAGAGAAATAAAAATGACATGGCTGCTTGTATCTCCTGTGTGCCTGTCAGCACAGGACCTTCATTATCTTCCCTCCTCCCCAGTTCTTTGTGTGTGTTTTTTTTTTCCTGCTTGAATGGCTCACTGCAGCATCTGGAAACCAGCACCTGGTCCTGGGCAGGCATGGGGCAGGGAGAGATCCAGGACCACCTCCTGTGGACCCCCTCACTGGTGTGATGCTAGGTATACTTCTGAGCTCAGCAGCAGACCCCTGCCAGTGGCCCTCTGAGGCCCCGCAGCCATCAGGCTGCAGGAGGCCAATGCAGACGTAGGACAGGGGTGCCTCCTATGATCCTGGGGTGCCGCATACATGGCCCTCGGCCCCCGTCTGCCGCCAGTCTCTGTCTCTCTGTGTTGTTTAGTCGCTAAGTCTAGTCTGACTCTTTTTGCAAGCCTAACCCACCAGGCTCCTCTGTCCAGGGGATTTCCCAAGCAAGAATACTGGAGTGGCTTGCCATTTCCTTCTCCATCATCCCCAGTTCTTAAGGAGTCTAGGGTCTTACTATAAGATCAGTGGCGGGTGGGGAGGTCAATACTCAAATGAAAATCAAGGGACTGAAAATGACTGGTTCTTCATTTTCACTGTTAAATATTCTGACAGAAATACAGAAAAGAACTACATACAAATGCAAAATAACTTATCCATATATTTAAAAATCAGATATCATAGAAATTTATATGTACACTAAAAATGAAAATAGCAATACTGATTTCTATGATGTCAACCCTGGTTTAACAGAAAAGATAATGAAATGTTCGTGTTCCATGCTTCTGTGTCAAGAAATGAAGAGTGAAAAGGGAGTGATAAGGCCATGTTTGAGAAGTTCAAGAGACCTTCAAAAATAGTGGGATAATTTGGGGAAAAAAACTCTGGGGTTATGCTAATCACTTATCACAACCTTGCGGTTCAATTCCTGGGTTGGTAGATCCTCTGTAAAAGGGACAGACCACCCACGCCAGTGTTCTTGGGCTTCCCAGGTGGCTCAGGTGGGAAAGAATCCACCTGCAGTGCAGGAAACCTGGGTTTGATTCCTGGGCTGGGAAGATCCCCTGGAGCAGGGAACAGCTACCCGCACTAGCATTCTGGCCTGGAGAATTCCACGGACAGACAGGCCTGGCAGGCCACAGTCCCATGGGGCTGCAAAGAGTCAGACACGACTGAGCGACTTTCACTTCAGTACACAACCGTGCACACAAGTGCACAAAACTACGTTCTAATTTTATAACCATTTGCTCTTCCTCATAGTGAGAGCCTAGGAGCTGAGGTCATGAAAAACAGCCCTACCCTTTTCAACTGGCAAATCTGATACGTAGCTGGGTGAATGGCATTATACTCCCATCGGAGGTACTTTCATCTTCCTAAACCACAGAAGACAGACCTCAAATGTTATTAACTCCTTAAGAATGTGAAATAGAGAACAATGGGAATGGGGGGGAAAGGAAATTTCTGAGTGAAAAGAATAATGCCGAAGAGCTGTTGGAGGTTTAGTCATTGTAGTTTGTATAGAGTAACTATTACAGGTATAGATGAAATATGGGTGACTAAAATAGAATATTTAACATACACTCAACCTTCCCCCAAATTCTAAAGCTAATTTTAAAAAGGAATGAATGGTCTTGTTCAGGAATACTCTAATACTAGCAATAAATTGCCCATAATTCTGTATCATGCCTCAGTTTTGTTTTATCACTGAAGAACACTGAATTCATTTTGAAAATACACATATTACCTGTCCTTTTCCAGAACGACAGGGGTAGGGTAGGACTGGTTACTTTTATTGCCAGTACCCAACTGGCCGTAAGAATTTGCGCCCCAAGCATACACTTGACCTTCATCTGTTAATACTAAAGTGTGTGCATAGCCACAGGCAACCTGAAAAGAGAAAAACCAAATCCACTCAGGCCTGCAAACAGAGCGAAACATGCTTTCCACAAGATAGGTTAAGAATCAAAAATGCAAAAGGGGCAACGGTAGCCAGAGAGGCAGGCATTAAAGTCAGCCAACACCCCTCCAGATGTAGTTTAGGCCCCACGTGTGGTGAAAACTGCACTGAGATCAACATGAGTCCTGCAGTGACAAGAGTCCAGTTTAGCCACCTTTACTGTGGCATTCATCATGCTCACAGAGATCAAAGTGTGTGAAAGGAATAAGAAATAGACTCTTCTCTTTTTCAAGAACTACTTTCTCTTTTTATTATGAAAGTAAAACATAAATTCAATGTGAAAAAGATATAGAAAAATATAATTATGAAAGTCATCTTAAGGTCAGGATTGTTTATTTATAAAAAAATATAGAAATATACATTGAAGGCTTTTTTAAAAATGATCATACTGTATAAGTAGTCCTGTATCTTTTTACTAAACAGAGCATACAGCACTATTAAAATCCTTTGTAAGCATCATTTCTGTTCATATAGATTCAGTATCACTTATTTAACCATTAACTTACTGTCTGATTGGATAAATTATGCTACATCTATTATTTACCATTGTTTTCTTTTTCTTTCATTCTTTTTCTGTTTTGTCTGCTCTAAGAACTATACCTTCTATAAGTCACTTTCTCTTTGGTGCCTTAGTATATATGCCCTAAGAGCAGAATTACAGATCAAAGCGGGTGAATATTTTTAATGCTCTTGATACAAACTGCCAAAGCTTCCTTGGAAAAGACAATAAAAGTTTACATTCCAAGAGCTACGTGTGAGAGTGCATTGGAGATAAAAATTTTCTGATAAATATTACAGCTAAATTCAGGAAAACAACTTTAACCTCTACTTCAACTTTTTATCCTGCTAAGACGACTGACCTTTTTTTAGTACACTGGTATGTCTGCCACCATAGATTTAAAAACAGGCACATGTAAACCCACAGGGGACATACCCGCTGGACACGAATGCCTTGGAGAGCTGCAACCCTGCAGGGGGTTGGCTGGTTGCCACTGCTGCCGAGTCCCAGCTGCCCGTTTCCATTGTAGCCCCAGACAAAGACCTGAGAGAAAACAAGAGACTCGATGCCCACAAAAGCCAAAAAGCAGTCATGGTCTCTGTCGTGAGGCCAGCAGAACACTGAGAAGGTAGACGGGCTTTTTGAAGCGACGCATGAAATGCCTTTCTTACCTCCCCGGTGTTCACCACTGCCATCGAGCACATCTGCCCGCAGGCTATGTTCACAACCACTTTATTCTGTAAGCAGCCGGTGACTCTTCGAGGGATCGGCTGATTGGCTGTTGATCCAGACCCTACCTGCCCAGAGTTATTATAACCCCATGCAAATACCTATTTGAAAGAAGAAATCAGTAAATAAAACACGCTAATATACAGAGTGTCTCAAGTGGCACTTCTGGCCTCATTTTTGCCCTCCAAGTGCTTGATATTCATAAATTCTCACAACATAGACAGGGAGGTTTTAACAGGATGCATTCTCATAAAATATATTACTTTATAAAATTAGGTTATTGGCATTATCTACCTAAACAGCAACAATTATAATCGAATGTCACATAATCTTTATAAAATATCTACTTTGCCTCAGTCATATTTTCTAGCATTTGGGGAATTTTTCTTTTTGTGAAGAGAAGTAACAATACATCCTTCAACATTTTGCAGTCATACAAATCCTTACCACATACAGGTACATGTCATAATATAAACACCATGACTATGAACTGCTAACAAGAGTAAGATGAATGTGAGGTTGGTGGTTATTTTAATTAAATGATCATATTTCCATGTCTGCTATAGGAATCTATATAATCTTATTGAAACCTTATGATCAGTGAGATTTAGGCTGACTATTCTCACCTCTCCATCAGATGTTAGCACCAAAGAATGGTAAGACCCACAGGCCACTTCAATGACTTGCTTGTTCGACAGATTAGTAGAGATATGATAGGGCACTAGACCAGCATTAGTTGTCCCGTTACCCAGCTGACTGTAAGCATTATGACCCCAGGTAAAGACTTCTCCTTCTGAAAATAAAAAGAAACATAACCTACTTTCAAAACAACTATTCATTATATGAAAGTATATATATTACACACTTCCACAAATGGAAACTAAAAATTCACATGCGAAAGTTAATCAACTTCCCTATTCCACAAAACTCATTTTATAAAAGAAAACACTTGGAAAGTTAAACTACATTCTGCCTCAAAGCAACAAGATGAAATTTAAATGGATGCAATTAAAATAACTGGAAGATAGGTTTTTGATAAATAACAGAGAAAAGGCTACTATGAGGAAAAAAAAAACCCAGATTGAAATTCAAAAGACTGTAAGGCTATTTAACTTCTCTGAATCTTAATTTCCTTATTTATAAATGGTTACCAAGTTAATTTTTAAAATCTTTATTATATTACTTATTGTGCAGTATAATACATGTTCAGGGCTTTGGGGGTAATCATAAGATTGTATTTCTTGATCTGGGTGACAGAACATGGACACGTACTTTGTAATTATTTATAAAACTGTGCATATATAGTTCATGAACTTTTTTGAATATGTATTAATACTACACAATAAGATGTTTTAATGATAAAGTCTTATCAGTCTAAATGCATGAAAAAGCCAAGAGAATATTTAATTCCTTATACTACTGACACCAATTAGAGCCATCAGTCATTGTTTAATGTCAGAATCACAGAATGTTAAGAGTTAGAGGGGATCTTAGAATCTAGTTTTAACCTCTCTGTTTGTAGATCAAGAATCTCAAGTTCAAAATGTCCAGAGTGAGGTTCAGCATTCTAATGCACAATAATTACACTTCTAAAGTAGGCTTATAGCACTGTCATTCTGACAACCAAAGTGCCAATAACTGCTAGATTCCATCGGCTACCTTTTCTTACTTTGATATCCAGATATGTTCATATTTCATACAGTCCAAAGCATAGACCAGTTCACAGGGCAGAGCCAGAAAGCCTTGCCCAATCAAAGAGTATGTTCTCAGTGAAAGGGGTGGTCCCAGTGTTGCTCCTCAACAAATGAAGCAATGGCTAAAATTCTACCCTGTGTTCCTAGGTTACCTGTTGTTGCAAGGACAATGTGTGGCCCACTCCCGTAGCTGAGGCAGGCGATTTTTTTGCCACTTAAAGAGTCCAGTCTCCGAGGTTCAATGGTGCTCTGGACATCACCTAATCCCAAACAACCACAGCAGTTTGTGCCAAGCACAAAAATCTGTGGGGGAAAACCACTGTTAGCTCAAGCAGTTCTATTTCTGACAAACCTGTAATTACATTCAAAACAGGCATAGTCCCCTTACAGTAAAACTGCTTCATTATTTAATAAATAAGGATTTACTCTGTGCATTTTTTTTTAATCTTAATTCCTTAGTTCCCCCAAGATCTTCAATTTAGCAAACATATTACTAAAAATATAAGTGGCTGAAATTTTTTCTTCAACATTACCTCATCATTTACTGTAGTATACAGAAGTTCATTGCTGGCACTGCCAAAGACACAGGCCTGACGAACTAATTGCAGTTCTTCCTCAGAACAAAGGGAGAAAATTGGCCACTTTCCCACATCTAACATCTTCAAAGATGACAGAGTAGCCTGGACTGGCTGAAAAAGAATTTTGTAAAAATTATTTAAAAAATGATTCATAGAAAACACATTTTCTTTGCCCCCTTCATTTCTCTGCCCCCTTCTGTTTAAGAGTGTGCACTGGTGTGCACACTATCTATTTAGGGGAATTGCCTTTACAGGTTCGACCACTTCGGACCGTTCTCACCACAACCAAGAGCCAGAGGCCCAGGATAGAATCAGATATCACCTATTAATTTTCCTCAAAGACACTGGAACCATCCAAGGCTGAACTCTGGGGGGGTGGGGGGGGTGGGCGCTGAATGCCTGGCAAGCACTTTCGGTGGCAGTTATGTCTTAAACGTAGCTTTGGAAAATCGGCTGGGGGGTAAAAGCAGGAAAAAAGAGGGAAGACTGCTATTTCATCAGCTGCCTGAGTCTTAGCAAAAGAAGCCCTTGGGAAAGGACAGTGCCAAAGGTGACACCAAGGAATATGTCCAGAAGTTCCAGTTCATGGGTCAGTTCTAACCATTCAGTTGGAGCAGTTGGTGGGTTCCCTCAGGCACCCACTCAGATCCGGGGGCTGGTAGGAAGAAACACCCAGAAAGTATGTGCATATGCTTGCTATGACTGCTGTAACAAAGTACACAAACTGAGGGACTTAAACAACAGGACTTTATTGTCTCACAGTTCTAGAGGCTAAGTTCAAAGTCAAGGTATCAGCTGGTTTGGTTCCTTCTAAGGGTTGTGAGGGGAAGATCTATCAGCCCTCTCCCTAAGGCCTGCAGAGGGCTGAATTCTCCAGTGTCTTTCATATCATCTTCCCCAAGTCTGTCTCTCTCTGTGTCTAAATTTTCCCCCTTTTATAAAGACACCAGTCATACTGGGTTAGGTCACCCTCATGACCTCATCTTAACTAAATGATTTACATGTGCAGTGACCCCATTTCCAAATAAGGTCACCTTCCAGAATAATGATGTGTCTTAGTTCCTTTGGGCTGCTAAACCAAAATATCATAGAATGAGTGGCTTATAAACAACAAAAATTTATATTTTACTGTTCTGGAGACTGGGAAGTCTGAGATCAAGGCACTGACATGACTGTGTTCTGATGAAAGTGCCCTTCCTAGTTCAGAGCCCGTGTCTTCTCACTATGTCCTCATGTGGCGGAAGGGCTGGGGGTATCTCTGGAGCCGCTTTTATAAAGCACTAATTCCATTCATGAAGTTTCTCCCCTCATGACTTAAGCAACTTCTAAAGGCCCCGCCTTCTAATGTTAAAACCATTACCTTTGGGGGTTAGGATTTTAACGTATGAATTTGGAGGGGGATACAATCAAACCCAGCACAACATCCAATGAGGTTACAAGCACCCACACTCCCTTAAGAGCATTCAAGGTGGACATGATAAAGCTTCTTTAAAGACAGCTTTTACTTATTTGCTGTGTGGAAAGTCACTTCAGTCATGTCTGACACTGTGTGACCCCATGGACTGTAGTCCTTCAGGCTCCTCTGTCCATGGGATTCTCCAGGCAAGAATACTGGAGTGGACTGCCATTCCCTTCTTCACTTATTTGTTATCCTGGAAATATATACACTTACATACTTTTCAACTTCCAAAAATGTTTAAGATTATTACACTAAGATTACATAATGGCCAACATGCCTATCAAATGGCATTTCCCGCAATAATCACCATGTCCTGTGCTATGCTTAGCCGCTCAATCGTGTCTGACTCTTTGCGACGCTATGGACTGTAGCCCACCAGGCTTCTCGGTCCATGGGGATTCTCCAGGCAAGAATACCGGAGTGGGTTGCCATGCCCTCCTCGAAGGGATTTTCCTAACCCAGGAATCAAACCCAATCTCCCGCAACGCAGGCGTTTTCTTTACTGTCTGAGTCACCTGGGAAGCCCAAGAATACTGGAGTGGGTAGCCTGTCCCTTCCCCAGGGGAACTTCCCAATCTAGGAATCGAATGAGGGTCTCCTGCATTGCGGGCGGATTCTATACCACCTGAGCCACCCAGGAAGCCCCAATAATCACTATACTCTAGCTTAATGTACCTTTAAAGGGATAAAGAATTTTCTAAGGCCTGTCTTTTCTATCAGATATTAAGTCCATCTTACCAGATATATGTTCTAGTAGAGAGAAGATCAGACTAGCTAAAGGAGTCAGGGGAAATTAATTAATTAATTTATTATAAGGACTTGGCTCACAAGATTATGGAGGTGCAGAAGTCCTATATCTAAAAAAAAAAAAGAAGTCCTATATCTGCATTTGCAAACTGAAGACCCAGGAAAGCTGGTGACATAATTCAACCCAAGTCCAAAGGCCTGAGAACCAGAGGAGAAAGTGATGTAAACCCCAGCCCAAGGGCAGAGGATGAAATGAGATCTCCCAGATACATCAGGGAGGGAGGCAGGGAGAAAAGGATGAATTCTTCCTTCCTCTGCCTTCTGTTCCATTCAGGTTGTCAATACACTGGAGGAAACTGGCTCACACTGAGAAGGGCAACCCATTTACTAAGTCCGCCAATTCAAGTGCTATTCTCATCTGGAAACACCCTCACAGACACAACCAGAGATGATGTTTAACCTGGGCACTAGGGGCCCACTCACGGTGACACGTAAAGTTAACTACGTGAAGACACACAGTGAAGAAGGCCATGTGAAGACAGAGGCAGAGACTAGAGCGATACAGCTACAGTCCCGGAACACCAAGGAGTGCCAGGAGCCAGCAGAAGGTGGGAGGAGGCTGGAGGACTTCTTCCCTTGAGACTTCAGAGAACGTGGCCCTTCCGACACCGTGATTTCAGACTTCAAGCCCCCAGAACCGTCAGAGAATAGATTTCTGCTGTTTTACACCACCTGAATTGTGGTGCTTTGTCAGGGAGGAAACTCATGTGAAGAAACCAATACAGAGGAGAAGCAGTTTGTCAATGCTAGCAGCATCGCTCTCATGAGTGGCAGAGCCTCCCCTAGTGCCAAATCTGGCCACTGCTCCCCACTATGCCACTCAAACTGCAAGATCCTGTCTGGACAGGGATGTCTCCTATCATCTTTGGGACCCCTGTGGCGCTAATGACAGAACCTTGTTATGTCAGCTTTGTGTCTAAGCTTCTACTTTAAATTACCCACCTCCTTATACTAGGAAGGAGTCTTATTTACTATGAGTGGTTCATTTTAATGTTTTTTCCCTTTTAAGTCTTTAATTTTCAGAAGGAACAATGTTTGGGATTTGGCATGAATATTTCATGGAGACATGCTAATGTGCTAGTTAAAGGGGTTCTGACATATTATTGATATTTCTCATCTTCCCAAGTGAAGGACACACACAGTGCTGTCCTCATTTTACCTGGGAGGAGCCTGAGGGTCAGAGGGACTAAGAAATCCTCCAACATCACTAGCTTCTGAGTGGATGGACCAGATTTCTTTCCACACATCATTTGTTGCTGAGTAAAAAGTTCACATAAAAAGTGACACTCCTGGCAGACCCAGTGTTTGCTCACATTTGTAAGGCCTGGGCTGCTGTGCTCATGAAGTTTTTAGTGAACAAGGCAATGCCCACCATGGGTTGTCTTCCCAAGAACAGGACAGATGGTGACATATTACATATTACGTAAGTAATATACAGTGACTGACTGCTACCTTATTTTTTCCTTTCAAGCAGATTTTTGGATTTTGATTGCTACAAAATCAAGTGGTTTCTTAGGTGCCTAGAATCTGGCTGTCAATCCAGCCAGCTCCTTAATCTACAAATCATTAGTTCTGAGCTTTCCTCCTGGCCCACCTCTACAAAACCTATGGTACCCAAGCCATAACTCTACTGACCAACAGGATTCCAGTGTGTGGGTCTGTGACATCACCTGCAGTGGTACATTTGGTAAAGAAGGCTACTGGGTGAGAGAACATTGGGTCTGATGGTATCAATGAACATTTACCAAGTTTCAGATACCAAGACAAAAGTAATACCTAGTTATTACCTTCACGGAGCTCACAATTTAATAGAAAACAAGTAACTACAACATAACCTAAACACAACACAAGTGTGAATATTGCTTTTTAAATCTCTGCCAGAAGGCTGGCTGCTAGAGATGAGTCATCAAAATTTCATTTTTTTCTAATTCTGTGGGGAAACTTTTTCATAGAGAACTGATGACTTCATTTATAAAATACACTTTTTAAAAATACTTTTCTGAAGTAAATGTTTAATATTACTCTCAAGGAATTGAGCATCTTTGTTCTTTGAAGAAAAATACATTCTTCTGTCTGGCATAATCATGAGCATATATAGTGACATACACTGTATATATTGTATACATATACAGCATATATGTATACCCTGTGTGTGTATATATACGCATACACACACATACTTCAGGCTGCAGCCCATAGGATCGCACAGAGTCAGACACGACTAAAGTGACTTAACACACATGCACACATACACTGTATACAGTAAGAGTGTACGTAAGGATCCACACATTTTAGGAGCCTCAATCACACCACGGCCAACCTGCATGACAGCAGGCATCTCTGCAGAAGGCACCCAACCACCTCTGGGCCCAACTGTTAAGTTAGGGACTGGTTGAACTGTTAAGTTAGGGACTGGCTGAATTGCCAAGAGTGGGCAATTAAAAAATCTGTAGTGGAAAAATACACTACAAGGGCATGAAAGTTTGACATTTACATCATTAAGATCATGTCCCCGGAATCTGCATCTTGGCCTGGACCCTCCTTTTCCCACACAACTCACCAACACAGGTGAGAATTAACCCTAGGCCAGCTCACCTTCACTACTTTGCTCACATCCAGGTCACCTCTTTCATCTTTCACGGGCATCTGTTTGGAAAGGCAAAGTGGTGAAATTTTAATATTAGCTCAAGGAGAACATAATTAAGGAAATACATCTCCATAAAGTTAGATACCAAAATGCATTTTATTATTCCTTTGAGTGTGTGCTCTCCATATTAACTCTGCTCCTGCATGCATATGAAGAACCAAGTGGATTATGATACTTAACTATGGACAAGTATTAAGTTTCCACAATTCAATTTACAATACAGCATATAGAAATAGAATTAAGATTACATAGCAGGCATGGTCAAAAAAAAAAAAAAAATCCTTCAAAAATAACAGCGGATACCTCACCCTTTAAGGATTTCCTGGCAGCATAACACCATGTAATAAAGTAATTTCATTGCTAAGGCTGTGAGCCTGTTATTTCACCAAATCTGTTCCCAGAAAACAACAAAGAAATCGTCTATGAACATTGTGTAAGACTTTCAGGTTCTGTAGACTGCTTTTCAAGCTACTCTCTGACAGGAGCTCACAAACTAGCATGTGAAGTCAGCGCACAGCAATGCTATGGCTCAGGGTGCTGTCTATGGTTCACAGTGCTGTCTTGCACACTATGCCGGCTGTGATACTGATTTACGTCTTTTACGACATTTTGACTACATTTTATTCTCTAAAGAGTGGAAAACAGAAAAATGAAAGTTAATGGTGGCAGTTAATATTAAGCTGTTAACACTGAAGAGATATTTCATAAATTTAATAAAATTAACACAAGATGGAGATGGATGTGCCTGCTGAAAGGTGTGAAACTTCCAACGTCAGTTGGGACACTGACCAGAGTTAAGCTGGTTGACTGTAATGTTTGGATGTGACAGAAATGAAACAAAGAATACTTGCGATGAATTAAGGATGTGTCATCGAAGATTAACCATTTTGAATTTTTTTTTAAATCTCTGGCAGTGGAGCAACGTTGCTCAACCCAGACCCTTCTGTAGGACAGCATTGTCTGTGGAGGGCTTCCCTGGGGATTCAGCAGAGAAGCCACCTGCCAACGCAGGAGACGCGAGTTCGACCCCTGCATCAGGAAGATCCCCTGGAGGAGGACATGGCAACCCACTCCAGGATTCTTGCCTGGAGAATCCCATGGACAGAGGAGCCTGGTGGGCCACAGTCCAAGGGGTTATAAACAGTCGGACTCGACTGAGCGACTGAACAGCGTTATCTGTGGAAGTGGGGGTGGCCTCCTCTTCATCCAGCTCAAACGTCACCACCTCTGGGAACCCCTCCTCTAACCCTCAGACAATCCCACATCCCCTGCTGGCCCCCAGGCATTCTCTACACCCACAACAGTGACCTGCCAGCATCTTAGCCACTACACTGTGAGCCTCGCAAAGAAAAGAGACTATCTCATTGATCTTCCTATTGAATGACCAATAGATGTTTGACAAACTTTCTTTTACATGACAGAAAATACATGCTCCATGGGCATGATTTTTCTAACCTTGCCACTTTTTCCATAGAGAGTATAGAGAAGGAAAGGGTCATCTTCCACATAGTCTTCCATGGTTCTGTGTAGTCCCTGAGGAAAAAGTATGTGGTAAAATCAGGATACCATGTGTCGAGTGAAACTGGGCAGGTTAAAATTACTTTACTTCTAATTAACGGTTCCCTGACACCTCAGTTGGTAAGGAATCCGCCTGCAACGTGGGAGACCTGGCTTTGATCCCTGGGTTGGGAAGAACCCCTGGAGAAGAGAAAGGCTACCCACTCCAGTATTCTGGCCTGGAGAATTCCATGGACTGTACAGTCCATGGGGTCGCAAAGAGTCACACATGACTGAGTGACTTTCACTTTTCTAGTTAACAGAGAAAAGAAGCTAAGTTCAAATATAGTGAAGGGAATTAAGTTTGGGGCATGGGTGTTAACATCTATAAAACATAAAAAATGTTTTAACTGTTGTTCTCTGATGAGACTCCTTCAGCAGAGATGTGAAAAATAATCCCAGGATATTCCCTAGTATATTCCCTAGTAGAAGATAAACATCTACTAGGGAATGAGTAGAAAATTTTCATTTCAGAGTTCACTTCCTAGAGATGAGAAAAAATAAATTTTGGACCTTGGTCAAACTTCCTCTGGGACTGGAAAGTTCCAAATCACTGTGAAGAGCAGACCTATCAATTCTCAGCTTCACTGAAGAGTATATGATTTGCTAAGTAGGGAAAAAAATGAATGAACGAAAAGGACGAAAGGATGAATGAACAAATGTGACTGTGTTACCTTAGACCTTAACAAAAAATCTGAAAAAACAGCCACCAAGCATGTAGCCATCGCACTGAATGTTCTTGCCTTAATTAACTGTCTCCACAATGACTACCTTCTACCACATACAAGTAACAGCAGAAGCAGCCCTGTCACAAAATATGCAGGATGTCTGGACTCTGGTTAAATTGTTACACAATCATCACTGAAAATAAATAGGAATAAATATTCTCTCAAGCGTCTGCCTACAATGTGAGAGACCCAGGTTCGATCCCTGGGTTGGGAAGATCCTCTGGAGAAGGAAATGGCAACCCACTCCAGTACTCTTGCCTGGAAAATCCCATGGATGGAGGAGCCTGGTAGGCTACAGTCTATGGGGTCGCAAAGAGCCAGACACGACTGAGCGACTTCACTTCTTTCACTTTCACTTCTCCCCCCAAAAGCAATTTAATGTAATCATGTCAAACAATGTTAATACTCTGATTTACCACATTGGCTTCTATTTACTCAAATAAAACCCAGAATTCAAGTGCTAACATCAGAACATCTTACTTGATGTTACCTACAAGCAGTTAGAGCCTAGCAATAGATAAAAGCAATCATCAAAATAAGGCTAACTCTTAACAGTGTACTTAATGTTTTATATTCACTTGAGGATACTGGTAAAATTCTGTTTTCTTCAGCTGTAAAAAGGTCTCTTAGCATATAGGGAATAATAAATGATACCTTCAGAATAATAGTTACTCAAACTATGGCAATCAACACAAATCATTACTTCTAATGTTTGGAAAAAATAAACTTGTTGAGAAAAGGATCAATTAGACTTTCCTCACTTATAAATTTCTAAAATTTGATCTGGCTGCCAATATGGGAAAAATCATTTCATGTGGCAGTTACTCCTATATCATCTGTCTTCTCTATTAATCTGCAAGATCTTTAAGAGAGGGGATCCGGAGCCCACACATGAAACTAGAGAGTATCCCCTGCTCTCCGCACTAGAGAAAAGCCTGTTCAGCAACAAAGATCCAGCAGAGCCAAAAATAAATAGATAAGTTATAAGAAAAAAGAAAAAAGAAGGAGGGGATCATGACCCAGTCACTGCTATTACCACCACAACACACGGCTCAGAGGAAAACATAAGATACTTGTTGAAAGCATCTTTTGAATACAGCCTTTTGTTGACTGCAGACAGTCTATACTGGAATTTCTTCTCCTTCTGCCTCATCCTAACTGGAAAGATCTTTTCCATAGCTGTCCCCAGTTTATTGGAATAAAAGATAAAAAGATAGGAGAGGGAAAAGAAAGGAGAGGAGTAGAGGAAGGGAATTCAAAGGCAAAAAAAAGAAACAAGAGAAGGAAATGGAATCTAACTAGAGAAGCGACTGCCTCTTGCTGAACTTCGGGACACCTTTGTTCCTAGTAGAAGGAAATCCTGCTAATATGCTGAGATCACTCCACAGTAATCCTGGGGTTTGTTTTGTTTCCCCACCACATTCCTCCACCACTGTAAATAACTAATTTCACTGGTTTCTGCTTTATTTCTCTGTTTCTTTTTGCAAAATAAGTATATATATTTATGTGTTTTTATTTCCCAATTCCTCCTTATGCAAAAAATAGCATACTTTACATACTCTTTTGCAATCTATTTTTTTTAACCTAACAATGTATCCCAAAAAGTACTCTATATCAGCTAATAGAAAATTTTAAACACCACCATATCCTGGGTGTTCAAGGAAACAAAATAAATAGCTCTTTTCAGTGTCTTTGATTAATTGCAACTATCTTAACTCTTTAAAAATTGGAATGGTGTAAAACAGGTCATTCCATTTATTTGACTAATCAGGTTAAGACATAATTACATGTATGGCAGATGAACATTACCATACTCAAAAAAATAACAGTCAGTAAGATTCAATCAACAGTAAATATATTATTAATATCACTTCATTTTTGTCAGAATGCCTTTGAAGATTTAAAAATGGTTCACAATTAGTTACTATTATGCAGTACTATGAAAAAAATGTCAAAATCTGTGGCACTGTGGAAAATGGTTTTTGTTTTTCTTTTTTCTGGTCTTGCTGCATATTACAGTATCTTAGGTCCCCAGTCAGGGGTTGGACCCACACCCAAGGCAGTGTGTGGAGTCCCAACCACTGGACCACCGGGGAATTCCCTGGTTGGTTTTTTAACATTATTCCGATGTGACACAAATATAACAGAGAAAACTAGCTTCCCTAGTTTACACTACCTGAGGAATACAGTTTGTGGAATATATGTGAGGATTATAATCATCTCATCTTGTTATCTGTATGATTTCACCGGGCTATTATTAATAACAATGTTACAGTAATATACCAACATATACATCTTAAAAATCCACTAATACACATATAGACTACCACATCGATGATGTGATAAACATGAATTCTAAATAACAGGAGCAATAATAATAGTTAAAATAAATAGTTACCCAAATTATTGCCAAACACTAACTGCCTTATCTCATTTAATCTTTATAATAGCCAGAAGAAACAGATATCATCATTACCTCTGTTTAACAGACATATTTCAATACTTTGACCAACATTCAGCAGCCAGTCAGGGTTGGAGCCAGGATTCATTTCAATGCCCTTGAGCTTGGACTTTCCCCTGTACTGCAGGGATATTTTAAGTTTTCCTGTGTATATTCCAGATGATTTCATTTTGTACTGACTGGTTGGGAATATCCCCTCCAAAAATGTTTGTACCTGATTGTTTTAACTTTCTGGAGCCCAGTATTCAGTCATCTTTAATCCCGTTCCTTCTAGATCGTTGTGAAGTTGTCTTCTACAGTAAGGTTAATGTGACTGAAAATAGAAATACATAAATAAATTCTATTACAGAAAAATAGAAAAGAAAAAGAGCATACCATCTTGCACAGAACATACCACTGGCTTCAAAAAGCCAGTATTTATCTGAGAAAAATATAGTTTTAAAATTGTATCAGCTAAATTTACTATTAGAAAGTCAGCAGCAGAGGTGTTCAATTATAAAAAGAATTAATATTATAAAATATAACTTTCAGATATTATAAGTTTGGGGACAAGGCTGCAACAATATGGACACTGAAACTGAACAAAAGATACTTAAAGTTTAATCTATAGTATTTCAACATAAAAACTGCAAGGGAAATCATCTGGAAAAGGGAAAAAGCAAAATTTTCAAATTTTTGAAGAAGGTATAGAAAGTATCTTTATGACCTCAAGGCAGAGAAAGATTTCTTAACTGAGACACAAAAGCACAAACCACAAAGAAAAGACTGTTAAATTTTGCCACACTAAAGCTTAAAACTTTGGCATTATAAAAGACAAAATGAACAAAAGGAAAAACATGCCACAGAGTGGGAAAAGATATTTTCAATATACATAAATGATAGCTGGCAAATAATTTGTATCCATAATATATAAAGAATACCTAAAAGCAGAAAAAGAAAGACAAACAATCCAATTTAGAAATGGAAAAAGGATAGAGGCAATTCACAGAAGAAATTAACAAATATATCCACAAAAGGTATCATGGAAATGTAATCACAATGAGACAGAACTCACCAATCAGATCTGCAAAATTAAAGGGGATAATACACAATGTTTGTGAGGATGCAGATCAAAAGGCACATTTTCCTCATATTACTGGAAGGAATGTAAACTGTTACAATCACTTTTAGAGCAACTCAACAATATTTAGACCAGAGCAGTATCTTTCAAGCTTTTTTGATACATATATGTACCTGAAAAAAAAGTTTCACAAAATAATTCTTACCCTTGCTACATGAGATACTAAGGGATATCCTCTTTCCTATTTGTTTTTTCTATTTTACATTATTCTATTCTACCTGGGAGATAGTGAAGGACTCCAGGAGATAGTGAAGGACAGGGAAGTCTGGCATGCTGCAGTTCACGGGGTCACAAAGAGTCGGATACAACTTAGCGACTAGACAACAATTCTACTCATACCCTAATTTATCCTTTTCTATTTAATTTTTCAACATTGGTTTCAGCCCACTAAGATAACTTCAAGATCATTAATAAGTCATGTCTTGGAAAACATTAGCCTAGATGGAACTCTAGAGCATATACAAAATTGTTTGCAATAGCAAAACATTAGAAATAGTGGATACAACTGATCAACAGGCTCCATCAACAAAAGTTACAAATCGTGCATACTACCCAACAATTAAAATAAATTATCCAGAATCAACACAGATAAGTCTCCAAAACAATTCTGATCAAAAATCACTGTCATAGAATGATGCATATGATACACTATTTGATAGTTTTTTTTTTAAGACAACAATTTTTTAAACTTTATTTTTATATCTTTAAAAATATTCATTCATTTATTTATTTGGCTGTGTCCAGTCTTAGTTGCAGTACGCGGGGTCTTTGATCTTCCTCGGGGCATGTGGGATCTTCAGTTGCAGTGTGTAAACTCTTAGTTGTGGCATATGGGATCTAGTTCCCTGACCAGGGATTGAACCCAGGCCCCTTGCACTGGAAATGTGGAGTCTTAGCCACTGGACCACCAGGGAAGTACCAGATAACATTTTTTTCTCATGATTGATTATTTGATTAGAAGAGGGGTTGTAAGTTTCAGATTCGGGGATTGTTGACAGATTTTTCTCCAAAAGCAGTGAATTGATTTGTATTCTCACATTTAGTCATTTTAATGGCACAGTTGTATGATTATCTATGTGAGTTTAACCTCCCAGACTCTGAGACTATGTAGTATAATTGTTCAGGACTTGGATTTTGGATCCAAAGTGACCTGACCTAGAAGCCCAGCTCCCTCAAATATTGGTTATGTAATTTTAAAGCAGTGACCACTTCTAGCTACAAAAAAGATAATAATAATTGTACCTACCTCTGGAGTAGGCCCATTCATTTAATATGTATTTACTGAGCATCTAAATGCCAGACAATATTTTAGGCATGCAAGACAGAGCAGTGAACAAAACAAAGTACTTGGTCCCAGAGTTCTTACTGTCTAGTGGGGGGAGATAGACATAGACCAAACTATTATATATATATATATAATAATTATAATTATATATAATATTTTGGTCTACGTTTATATATATATATATATATATGTATATATATATGTGTATATATATATGTTTTAAAACATGCAGAAAACAATACTATCTTATTGTGTGATGGATACTGACATACCCATGGCTGGACTTTGATGGAAATGTTTTCATAAGAAAGTTCACACCAGAGGTAATGCCAAAGGCAAAATTTGCCATGTAATTCTATCAATGAATTAGTGTAATTTGGTTTTTCCAATTGACAAGAGAATTTTCATGATTTTAATCTTAAGTTAAATTAATCATCTGAGTACAAAGGAAGGATAAGGTTACCCAATAGTAAGGAAAACAAAATTGTAGAATCAGAATAACACCATTCTAATACTGCCTTTACCGTGAACATAAGAATTTAATAAAGGCTTGATACTGACAACTCATAAACCACAATTTCTTTCATCATCAGTAAGATAAAATTCTACCAATAGAACAGGAAGATAACAACTCAATAACATAGAAAAAAGAGAGTATCTTAAATGCCAGGGAAGAAGAATCTGAAGTAGAAAAAAAGTGCATTAGAATGTGATTTCACTTCTGGTCTTACTCTGCTTACAAATTTCCCCCTTTTCTGCACAGGAGGGAGACCCAGGGCAGAGGCTGGCATTTGTATTGGGAAGCTCTTCTTCACAGTGACAGTGTTACGGCCTAAGATCATCCCACATGATACCCATAATATATGTTGCTTTACTGTTTTTCCTTACATATATTTTGGGATACATAACTTGGCTCATGTATTTACTTAATTACTCAACTTAAAAAGTGCCTTGTGCTTTGAAAAATAGTTTCTTATGCATTTCCTCATTTTGTTGAAATGTAATGAAAGAACAATGTTATTATGGAATTTTAATATACTGATATTTTGCCTTGCAATACAAAAAGAAATGGAAGAATAAGTACCTTTTCCAGCCAGAAGCTCCTGCCACTGACATCTGCCTTCAGAGGCTCCAAACAAGATACTCAAGAGCCAATGTTCCAAGTTTTAGTAAGAGCAATTTTCTTTTTTCCCACCACACCACGTGGCACGTGGGATCGTAGCTCCCTGACCAGGAATTGAACCTGTGGCCCCTGCAGTAGAAGCACAGAGTCCTAACTACTGGACCACCAGCGAATTCCCACAAGAGTAACTCTCAAAACCAAATATATATCAACTAAGGTAATCTTTTGCATGACATTTCCTACTTTGGCTGTTTCTCTAAACTTGTATATTTCTTTTTTTTTTTTTTTTAAACTTGTATGTTTCTAAACTATCCCTGTATGGGACAGATAACTCCTTTTTGTACATACTGTATTTTGAGAGTTTTATCTGTACTTTTAATAATAACACGGTTGAAGGTCAGTGGACAAGAGGACAGTCTTTCAGTAACTGAACACAATAAACATACCCATTCCTAATCCTCTTGAAGAACAGATCAAATAATTCATTTCTCTGTACAAAGCATATAATAAGCAATCTCTACATGTTATTACTGGTAATCAGAATTATTCAGTGTTTGTTAATATGGCAATGTATCATATTACTTGATAATACCTCTGACCTAATGAGTTCAACTGATAAATGGACACTCATTTGCCTAATTCATTCAACAAATATTGATTTAGTGCCTGCAGCAGGCACTAAATTGAAAGCAAATATGTAAAAAAAAAAAAAAAAAAACCCAAAACATGGAGCAAAAGGATATCCAGCTCATAGCTGCCTGTGTCAATATTACTCCAACCCAGTAGTAAGCATGGACCTTAAGCACTAATAAACTAGACACACTGTCCATGAGAGAATGCACTTTCCATATAAATTGTTATTGTGCAATTAATTAGAAGCTCCTAAATGCTGGTATCTGTTCTCTAGAAGTGATCCCAGAGGAAAAATTTAAAAAAAAGAAAATTGTTTTTTTGCAGAGAAAGGCTCAAAGCTCCCTTGGTAAAGAATCCGCCAACAATGCAGGAGATCCTGGTTCGATCCCTGGGTTGGGAAGATCCCCTGGAGTGGGGAAAGGCTACCCACTCCAATATTCTGGCCTGGAGAATTCCATGGAGAAGTCCATCAGGTCACAAAGGGTCAGACACGACTAAGAGTAAGCCCAGTGTCGTGTATTTTCAAAATTCAACTTCACAGTATGAAATCAACTCTAAAGCTATGCTTGAGAAACTTAATATATAAAAAAGTTTTCTTGCAATACAACACTTAATGCTTTTTCAGCAAATTTGCCCATCTGGGCAACACAGCTGATGAGGCTTTTATAATCAAAGACACAGGGCATGAAGGAAAACCAACGTCTTTTAGGACACCAGCATACAGCTTACAGTATCAGTGTGTTAATGAGCTCCAGACTAAGTAAACGTCAACGGGGTAATGATGGTGCCCACCTTCATGCTCACCTGAGCCCTTAAATGGTATGTCATCTGAAAGTCAGAAATAACATAAATATGCATAAATGTTCTGTTCAGTTCAGTCGCTCAGTCATGTCCGACTCTTTGCGACCCCATGAACCGCAGCATGCCAGAACTCCCTGTCCACCACCAACTCCCGGAGTTTACCCAAACCCATGTCCATTGAGTCACTGACGCCATCCAACCATCTTCTCCTCTGTCGTTCCCTTCTCCTCCTGACCTCAATCTTTCTCAGCATCAGGGTCTTTTCAAATGAGTCAGCTCTTTGCATCAGGTGGCCAAAGTACTGGAGTTTCAGCTTCAGCATCCGTCCTTCCAGTGAACACCCAGGACTGATCTCCTTTAGGATGGACTGGTGGATCTCCTTGCAGTCCAAGGGACTCTCAAGAGTCTTCTCCAACACCATAGTTCAAAAGCATAAATTCTTCGGCACTCAGCTTTCTTTATAGTCCAACTCTCACATCCATACATGACCACTGGAAAAACCATAGCCTTGACTAGACGGACCTTTGTTGACAAAGTAATGTCTCTGCTTTTTAATATGCTGTCTAGGTTGGTCATAACTCTCCTTCCAAGGAGTCAGCGTCTTTTCATTTCATGGCTGCAGTCACCATCTGCAGTGATTTTGGAGCCCCCCAAAATAAAGTCTGACACAGTTTCCACTGTCTCCCCATCTATTTCCCTTGAAGTGATGGGACCAGATGCCATGATCTTAGTTTTCTGGATGTTAAGCTTTAAGCCAACTTTTTCACTCTCCTCTTTCACTTTCATCAAGAGGCTTTTTAGTTCCTCTTCACTTTCTGCCATAGGGGTGGTGTCATTGCATATCTGAGGTTATTGATATTTCTCCTGGCAATCTTGATTCCAGCTTGTGCTTCTTCCAGCCCAGCGTTTCTCATGATGTACTCTGCATAGAAGTTAAATAAGCAGGGTGACAATATACAGCCTTGACATACTCCTTTTCCTACGGGAACCAGTCTGTTGGTCCATGTCCAGTTCTAATTGTTGCTTCCTGACCTGCATACAGGTTTCCCAAGAGGCAGGTCAGGTGGTCTCGAATTCCCATCTCTTTCAGAATTTTCCAGTTTATTGTGATCCACACAAAGTTGAAGGCTTTGGCATAGTCAATAAAGCAGAAATAGATGTTTTTCTGGAACTCTCTTGCTTTTTCGATGATCCATCGGATGTTGGCAATTTGATCTCTGGTTCCTCTTCCTTTTCTAAAACCAGCTTGAACATCTGGAAGTTCACGGTTCACGTATTTCTGAAGCCTGGCTTGGAGAATTTTGAGCATTACTTTATTAGCGTGTGAGATGAGTGCAATTGTGCAGTAGTTTGAGCATTCTTTGGCATTGCCTTTCTTTGGGACTGGAACGAAAACTGATCTTTTCCAGTCCTGTGGCCACTGCTGTTTTCCAAATTTGCTGATATATTGAGTGCAGCACCTTCATAACATCATCCTTTAGGATTTGAAATAGCTCAACTGGAATTCTGTCACCTCCACTAGCTTTGTTTGTAGTGATGCTTCCTAAGGCCCACTTGACTTCACATTCCAGGATGTCTGGCTCTAGGTGAGTGATCACACCATCGTGATTACCTGCGTTGTGAAGATCTTTTTTATACAGTTCTTCTGTGTATTCTTGCCACCTCTTCTTAATATCTTTTGCTTCTGTTAGGTCCATACCATTTCTGTCATTTATATTCTATGCATTTATATTACATGCATAAATGTAATATAAGATAATTAAACATGATCCCAATTATCCCTTGCCAGCTGTCATAAATCAATGACAAATGACAGTAAGATCCCTCCCTATAAAACTGCCAACTAAAGTGGGTCAATTATAGACAGGATGGACAAGACTGAAAAACTAAAAGCCCAACTAAAACCAAAGCACAACTTCAGAGGGAATGGTATTGCCACATGTTTATGATAAACAGCAAAATGACTTATGAAACAGAAACATAGTTGCCATTTTAATGATTCCATTGTAAACAGTTTCCAAATTTCACTAAGAGTGATGAAGCAGATCTCCAGTCCAAAGCAAAGTTGCATTTAGTTGGAAGAGATTAGGGAGCTCATCAGCATTGATCTTTTCAGACAAGCACAGCAAAAGTGTCACTTTCAAATTTGAAAAATCATCAACATAAACTATACAAATATTTTTAGATTGTGGCTCAAGACAGTAAAGAACCTGCCCCCAATATAGGAGACCTGGGTTTGATCTCTGGGTCAGGAAGACCTCCTGGAGAAGGGAATGGCTACCACTCCAGCATTCTTGCTTTGGAGAATTCCATGGAAAGAGGAGCCTGGCGGGCTACAGTCCATGGGGTTGCAGAGTCAGACACAACTGAGCAACTAACACTTTCACTTTCACACACTAGCTAAAATGAACAGGTACTTGAGATATTTGCAAATACGTTTGAAATTTAGATCTTTATAGATCTAATACAATTTTTTTAAGCCCTTAACATGGCTATTAAATAGCATTCTGTTAAAGATCTCTGCCCCACAATGTAAATTCAACATGGTAGCCCCTTTTGGCCTTGGCTCATTTCCATTTGCAATTCCCATTGTTCAATCAAATACACTCAGCATAATACAGAATATATTATAATGTGGTCACAATTAATGATTTACTCACATACTATCACCCACTGGTACATGTCAGCTCAAAATGTCTTCCTTGGGGACATATACATACTAGATATGAGGTCAGGTTAGATCAGCAAGGCTGAGACATATAAAAGGCACACTCCAAATGTCAGATTAATGCTGAAAAAAACTATTGTCTTAAATTCCCTGGAAACTTTCATGTTAAGATGAGCTCGCCATGTGAATCAGATAAATGTTCCTTCTGAATAATGAAGGCAAGGAGGATCCTACCAGTCTTCCATTGAAGGACACTATGAATATCCCTTTCAGAGAGGGAAGTTTATCTGCTCCTTTTAAGTAAATATCCTCATTTAGGGCTTCTCTGGAGGCCCAGTGGTTAAGAATCCACTTGCCAATGCAGCGGACACAGGTTCGATCCCTGGTCCGGGAAGATCCCACATGCCACGGGGCAACTCAGCCTGTGTGTCACAACTACTGAAGCCTGTGTGCCTAGCAAGAGAAGCCACAGCTTCTGAGAGAAGCCTGAGCACTGTAACAAAGAATAGCCCCTGTGCAACAGTGAAGATCTGTGCAGCCAAAAACAAACAAGCAAACATACTTTAAAAAAAAAAAAAATCCTCATTCAGCCCTCCATGTTTAGCTTTGAATAGGAGTCCCTGATGTCACACTGCAACCCTGATCATTCCATTCCATTCCATTCCATAATTCCATTCCCCTTCAAAGAGATTCTCAAATCTTTCCTGGTCAATTCTGATTTACAGGAAGTCAATTTCAGAAAACCTCAAAGGTAACAGCATCCTAGGCGCATTTTAATTTCACTTTAGCCATGTGATAAATCCAAAATTAAATATGACAAACTCCTAGAGTCATCAGCAAATCCCTTGGGTACTCTACATTTACAGTTTTAGATTAATAGCTTTTGATGTTTAAACACAGTGTTTGTAATCCACTTAAGTAAAGGACCCAGAGGGAAAAACACTTCACTTTCTAAAACTGTTCCTCTCCATCAGCCTCTTTCTCTAAGCATCCTTTAATTATGGACTGCAATTTGGCCAGGATTGTCTGGTTTATTCAGAAACCTCTAAGAGCAATAATTTAGTACCTTAAAGCATGATGTCATACCAGGTGACTCTTCAACTGTTTCAAATAAAGAAAATCAATGACTACTCATACAAAACAACTTCACCTGGTCATCCATAGTCAGAGGGACATCAAGAAACAATTGCAAAGTGCAGTAAAATGTGAAGAGAATACACATTTTTCCTCTACCCATCTTTAGTATTCGTTTGGCTCATCTTATCCATTCAAGAGCCCAGTCTCTTCATCTGATGTGCTGCATTAAACTGTAAAAGCATGAATATTGTGAACTTTTTGGAAAAGACATTTTTTCACCTATCTACTACAAAGGACAGTTACATTAGCCATAATGGAATGCTGTGGGGGTCCCATGAAACACACAGTAGAGAATGGTGGGGAAAAAAAGTTTTCCCAGAAAGATAATTCAATTCTAAAAACCAGGTTTCCACCATGAATATCACCTTCAGTTTATCCTTCAGACTTACCAAAACCACGCTGTTTAAAATTGCAACCCACATCTAAATCTCACTTCCCTTTCTCTCCTCTCTTTTCATTTTTTTAGAGCACTTACAATTTTCTAGCACAATAAATAATTAAATATGTTTGTTGTTAATCATTCTCTGCTAGAATTTAAGCTCCAGAGGAAAGAGATCTTTGTCTATTTTGTTCACTGACTTACTCTAAACACCTAAGACAATCTTATACAAACTAGTCACTCAGAAAATGTTTTTTGAATGAATGAATGAATCTACCTTGCAACTTCAGTATAAAATATTCTAGAGCTAAATACCAATTTCATGTGCACAGTTAACAAAATCTACTGGGACTTCCCTAGTGGTCCAGTGGCTAAGATTCCAAGCTCTCAATGAAGGGGGCCCACGTTCCATCCTTGGTCAGGGAACTAGATCTCACAAGCTTCCACTAAGAGATCCATTCCGCAACTAAAGATCTCACATGCAGCAACAAAGACAGAAGATCCGGAGTGCCACAACCAAGACCCAGGGCAGACAAACTAATAAACAAATGTTTAAAAAAAAAAAAAAAATCTACTGAGCTGCAATTATGGGGGAGACAGTGCATACACATACAAATCCATAGTATCAGACAGTGATAAGTGCTACAAAGCCAAATAGAGGATTAAAAAAAAAAAAAAAAAAGCCTAAGGGGATGGAGAGTGACAGAAGTGCCTTTTTAGATGAGGTAGTCACCTCTGAAGTAATGGCAATTAATTTGAGATCTTAATGAAGTTGGGTGCCATGCAGATTTGGGTAGAGGGGTTAAGCGAACTTTGAGCATGGAGGAAATGCACACGGCTGAGGGTGGAGGCGGGCTGGTAAGTGCGGAAACAACAGTAAGTCCTGTGGGGAAGGAGTGGAGTGTGCAAGAATGTGGTATTCCATTACTTTTGCGTGCGTGGGTGCTAAGTCCCTTCAGTCCTGTCAGACTCTGCGACCCTATGGACTGTAGCCAACCAGGCTCCTCCTTCCATGGGATTCTCCAGGCAAGGATCCTGGAGTGGACTGTCATTTCCTTTTCCAGGGGATCTTGCCCACCCAGATATGAAACCAGGGTCTCTAAGGTCTCCTGCATGGGCACATGGATTCTTTACCACCAGCGCCACCTGGGAAGCTTTTACCCACACTTAATAACGTGTATATTGCCTAACTCCCTGAAAAAGAGAGATTACATTTCACCTAGAGTACTCAGATTCTCTGATAGTAAATGCTTCTATTCCAGCCTCCAAATAGCTGTATCAGCACATCATATCAGATTACAAGGCACACAGCAATATTGTTAAAAATCATTCCAAGAACTGCCACTAGAGTGGCAGAATCTGACTTAAGCACCACTGCCCAGGAATGTGCAAAGCCAAGTAGGAACGTAGTACTAGAAAGGTGCAAAGCTAGGAGGCTCAATAAACATCAAACAGTGACTGTCACTTCCTAGTCTGGGGGAAAGATCTTCGTGGCAAAGCAGTTTGAGAACTCTACTCCCTTTTACTCAGCTCTAACAAAGATTAAGTCGCCAAGCGCAGTACCACCAGTCAGTTCTTCGACATGGGTTGTTACAGTCCTGGACTCGAACTGTCCAGACATATTATGTAATTTCCCACAGAACAAAAAGCAAAAAGCTCCCTTTGAACTCGCCTTCCAACTCCAAGCAGGAAGTTCTTTCTCCACCTGGGCGGAGCACTTGGAAAGTTTTCAGCATCTCAAAAAAATCTCTGCTTCCAGGGCAAGTATCTTCCAGCTTAAAATAAAGACTGAAGGCTATTTCTCCCCATCCCCCCACAGCAGTTCCCAAACAGCCTGGCCTAGCTTTTAGTCAGACTTCCTGTGCTATCTCTTGACATCAGGACCGAATGTTGAAGGCAAAGTGAGTTTAGCGCGCCGGTTCGGACCCGGAAGCTGGGGGAAATAGAGAGAGGTACAGGACCGCAACCGAGGGTTGAGGTGACGGAAACGAAAACCGCAGCCTCAAAGGGGTGCGGAGAGCGGGAAAGGAAGGCGAAGCCCCGAGGCAGTTGCCTCACCCGCTCTGGCCTAAGGAGAAGTCTCCAGCCAGGTGACTAGCCCTGGCGAGACGCCACACGCGACCCTCGCGGGGCCGCGCCACTTCCGCCAGCGACTCACGCATGCGCACCTCACGCCGCCTCGGTCCGAGACCTGGGTCGGGATATGATCCCAGGGCTGCGCGCCCTGCCACCGCCCGCGGCTGTGCGCAGGCGCGCCGACACCTGGGCCCTTATACGTTGCAAGAGTGTAGCCCCCGAGCCCCGCGCCCAGGCCTCGCAGGAGGACTTGCGCACGCGCAGAGACGCCTAAGCCAGCGGCCCCGGGCGGGGCTCTCGCCCCAGGGGCTACTCTCTCAGCTGCCGCGCCTCGAGGTCGGGCAGCGGGGGTAGGGAGAGGTGGCTTCCCGCTGTGGGGATCTGCGAGGGGCCGGATTCAAGCCCGGCGCCCCCTTCTGACTTCCCGCGCCATCCCCTCTGCCCTTACCTCACCGCAGGCCCGAACCACATCCGCTCGGCCTCTCAGGTCGCCGTTACTGCTCGGTCAGGGGACCGGCGCAACGACCAGCTGGCGCCTCTCCCAGAAGCAGCCGGGCCTCGGCGGGATGCGCCCGGATGCCCGATCGCCGAGGGAAGAGGAGGGGAGCGGACCCGAGGGGAGGGGAGGGGAGGGGGCCGGGCGATGGCGCCTCGCCCCTCCTCTCCGCTGCCCCCCAGCCGCCCCCGCCCCCTTTCTCACTGTTAAACGGACCCCTAGGACTGGGCACCGGCTACCCCCGCTGTGTGCACCTCTCCCCTTTTCTCAGGGATTCCCCTGTGGACACACCCCACCTCCTCCAGGCTTCTGGTCCCCAAAGTCGGGATTTCGGAGGTGTCTGAGCCGGAAGAGTGAGGCGCACAAAAGATGCTGGGGCAACCTCTTGTACAGTCCCTCTCCCCAAGCCAGTGCTGGCTTTTCGACTGGTGGTCCCTCCATCAGGGAGTTCAGATCACTTCTACACACGGTCTCCCTGCTTTCCCTTCACTGCTGTGGGGCTGAAGTCCTGTACCTTTCTAATCCAAAGGCCGAAATAATGAGTGATGGAAGCTGAGGCGGTGACCTAGGTTACAGGTTACGTTGGGACCAAGGTCCTTTGGAACAACCACGCTCTCCGTTTATCTGCAGTCATTTCTTGTATTAGACTACACTTCTCTTGGTCTTCGTAGATTTTCGTAAAATGCATCACAGCTTTATGTGTGTGTTAGTCGATCAGTCGTTTCCAACTCTGCAACCCCACAGACTGCAGCCGGCCAGGTTCCTCTGTCCATGGGATTCTCCAGGCAAGAATACTGGGGTGGGTTGCCATTCCCTTCTCCAGGGGATCTTCCCCACCCAGGGATTGAACCCCGGTCTCCTGCACTGCAGGCAGATTCCCAGCTTTGTAATCAGAGCTCTATAGTGTGCAATAATTTCTTCCACCTTGCTACACTGACGTTGGGCCTAAGTGGATTTTGGTATTGACAAAACGTGCTGTAACTGATGTTATTAAGCTGTTCCTATGAAGTAAACTGATTTCTTTTACACTGGCTTTTTAATACAGATTTTGAGGTAGGAGATAGATGGGCTGCAGGTTGGAAATTTACAGTCACCCTTCTGTTTGCAGTTTTTGAGATAAGAGATAGATGGGCTCCAGTTGAGGAATTTACAGCCAACAAAAACAGGATACATAGCCAGTCTTTGTCTGTCACCTCAAGGGAATAATCATGGCAAGGACAAAGAAAGGGGAAAAAAAAATCCCTGTCTGATAAGGGAGCCCTGTCTGATAAGGGAGACACTGCACATTTGCAGAAAAGGCTCCTTGGAGCCAAAAGTCAGAGACTAAGTTCCAGGCCATAATGGGTCTTGCTCCTCCCAGAAGCCTTCACTTCAGAGATCCATCTTGGCTAGGGTGTGCATGGGCCAAGGGGAGGGTCCTGAGACACATTAACCAGGGGTACAGAGCAAGGTGATTGGCCTGAGGGAAGATGAAGACCCAGAAAACTGACGCTTTATGAAAGATTTAAACTTCCCAAAGGCGTGATTCTTTCTCTCAGCACCCCATGTGCCTTTCCCCATGTACTTTTCTTTTCAATAAACTTTTTACTTTACCTTCTGCCTCCTCACCTGAATTTGTTCTTGGCTAGGCAGGCAACGTCACTTTCACTTTTCACTTTCATACATTGGAGAAGGAAATGGCAACCCACTCCAGTGTTCTTGCCTGGAGAATCCCAGGGACAGGGGAACCTGGTGGGCTGACGTTTATGGGATCGCAGAGTTGGACACAACTGAAGTGACTTAGCAGCTTAGCAGGCAGGCACGACTAGGGACTTTTAGCCCTAACTCCTGGCTCCTGTGGTCCAGTGGTTAGGACTCCCAGTCTGGGAAACTAAGACCTTGCTTCCAGCCACCTTCACTGCTGTTTGCTTGCAAGCTGCCACTTACTGCTGCACACATCTGAAATGTTTGACACAGATTCGAAGTTCAAATGATTTACCAAAAGCAGCATAGCCACATGGAGTAATTGAGATTTCAACTCAGAATGACCATGTCAGTCTTTTGTGTGGTTTGGCTTTTGTCATGTCATTGAAGAAGCATCATTCTGGAACATCTAGCTACTTTTATGGCAGGTGCTATAGTTGGCAGGCACTTATGTCTATCATCAGATCATAGTCCTCTGAACCCCATGGGGCTCGCATTTATTTGATTTTATGGGACATGAGCTGAGCAGAAGCCTTACATGCATGACGACATTGCATAAGACAAAGTCCGACCACCCCACCCCACCCCACCCCACCCCCACCCCACCAAACAACTAGTTATCCTTTGGCTTGCTTTTATTGTCTGAACTGCTCACCTTGTGGTATTTTAGTTCCCTGACCAGAGGTTGAAGCCAGGCCCTGGCAGTGAAAGCCCAACATCCTAACCACATTCCATTCCCTGGAAAGACGGGGAATTCCCCCTTTTGGCCTTTTAATATAAACTAATACGAACAAAGCTAGTGGAGGTGATGGAATTCCAGTTGAGCTATTTCAAACCCAAAAGGATGATGCTGTGAAAGTGCTTCACTCAATATGCCAGCAAATTTGGAAAACTCAGCAGTGGCCACAGGACTGGAAAAGGTCAGTTTTCATTCCAGTACCTAAGAAAGGCAATCCCATAGAATGTTCAAACTACCGCACAATTGCACTCATCTCACACGCTAGTAAAGTAATGCTCAAAATTCTCCAAGCCAGGCTTCAGAAATACGTGAACCGTGAACTTCCAGATGTTCAAGCTGGTTTTAGAAAAGGAAGAGGAACCAGAGATCAAATTGCCAACATCCGATGGATCATCGAAAAAGCAAGAGAGTTCCAGAAAAACATCTATTTCTGCTTTATTGACTATGCCAAAGCCTTCAACTTTGTGTGGATCACAATAAACTGGAAAATTCTGAAAGAGATGGGAATTCGAGACCACCTGACCTGCCTCTTGAGAAACCTGTATGCAGGTCAGGAAGCAACAATTAGAACTGGACATGGACCAACAGACTGGTTCCCATAGGAAAAGGAGTATGTCAAGGCTGTATATTGTCACCCTGCTTATTTAACTTCTATGCAGAGTACATCATGAGAAACGCTGGGCTGGAAGAAGCACAAGCTGGAATCAAGATTGCCAGGAGAAATATCAATAACCTCAGATATGCAATGACACCACCCCTATGGCAGAAAATGAAGAGGAACTAAAAAGCCTCTTGATGAAAGTGAAAGAGGAGAGTGAAAAAGTTGGCTTAAAGCTTAACATTCAGAAAACTAAGATCACGTCATCTGGTCCCATCACTTCAAGGGAAATAGATGGGGAGACAGTGGAAACAGTGTCAGACTTTATTTTTTGGGGCTCCAAAATCACTGCAGATAGTGATTGCAGCCATGAAATTAAAAGACACTTACTCCTTGGAAGGAAAGTTATGACCAACCTAGACATATTTAAAAGCAGAGACATTACTTTGCCAACAAAGTTCCATCTGGTCAAGGCTATGGTTTTTCCAGTGGTCATGAATGGATGTGAGAGTTGGACTGTGAAGAAAGCTGAGCGCTGAAAAATTGATGCTTTTGAACTATGGTGTTGGAGAAGACTCTTAAGAGTCCCTTGGACTGCAAGGAGATCCAACCTGTCCATCCTAAAGGAGATCAGTCCTGGGTGTTAATTGGAAGGACTGATGCTGAAGCTGAAACTCCAGTAATTTGGCCATGTCATGTGAAGAGTTGACTCATTGGAAAAGACCCTGATGCTGGGAGGGATTGGTGGCAGAAGGAGAAGAGGACAACAGAGGATGAGATGGCTGGATGGCATCACCGACTCTATGGACATGGGTTTGAGTAAACTCTGGGAGTTTGTGATGGACAGGGAGGCCTGGCATGCTGCGATTCATGGGGTCACAAATGAGTCGGACACAACTGAGCAACTGAACTGAACTGAATAAAACTAAGTGAAAGTTCAGCTCAGAATTTTGATTTGAAAAGGATAATCAAAAGGAACTCCTTCAAGAGTGTTTATCTAAGGGGAAGGGTGGCCAGATGAGGTGGGGTTATCACTTAAACATACCTTCCTTATACAATTACTTGTGATGTTTCTATCTCACTAGATTGTGAAACTCTTGAGGGCATAAGAAATAAAGAAGGTAAAGTCGCTCAGTCGTATCCAACTCTTTGCAGCCCCATGGACTGTAGCCAACCAAGCTCCTCCATCCATGGAATTTTCCAGGCAAGAGTACTGGAGTGGATAGCCATTTCCTTCTCCAGGGGAATCTTCCTGACCCAGGGATCGAACCCAGGTCTCCTGCATTGCAGCCAGATGCTTTACCATCTGAGCCACCGGGGAAGCATCCTTGAGGGTATAGATCTTGCCTTGTTATGTATGTATCACAAAATGCTTAAGAATTGTTTGTGGAATAAATTAACCTTGATTATGTGCCTTTGGTTTCTCAAATATGCTTTGCTACTACATGAAAAGACCTAAACATAAACATGAATCCATAGTCTACTTTCATTTGGGATGGTTTGTGCCAGTTCTCCTGGACCTGATAGCCTGGTTAAACATACCTCTTAAGTGTTCAGTTCAGTTGCTCAGTCGTGTCGAACTCTTTGAGACCCCCACAGACTGCAGCAAACCAGGCTTCCCTGTCCATCACCTACTCCTGGAACTTACTCAGACTCAGGTCTATCAAGTCGGTGATGCCATACAACCATCTCATCCTCTGTCATCCCCGTCTTCTTCCTCCTTCAATCTTTCCCAGCATCAGGGACTTTTCAAATGAGTCAGTTCTTCCCATCAGGCGGCCAAAGTATTGGAGTTTCAGCTTCAGCATCAGTCCTTCCAATGAATATTCAGGACTGATTTCCTTTACTATTGATTGGTTGGATCTTCTTGCAGTCCAAGGGATGCTCAAGAGCTTTCTCCAACACCACAGTTCAAAAGTATCAATTCTTTGGTGCTCAGCTTTCTTTATAGTCCAACTCTCACATCCATATATGACTACTGGAAAAACCATAGCCTTGGCTAGATGGACCTTTGTTGGCAAAGTAATGTCTTTGCTTTTTAGTATGTTGTCTAGGTTGGTCATAGCTTTTCTTCCAAGGAGCAAGTGCCTTTTAATTTCATGGCTTCAGTCACTATCTGCAGTGATTTTGGAGCCCCAAAAAACTAAAGTCTCTCACTGTTTGCATTATTTCCTCATCTATTTGCCATGAAGTGTTGGGACTGGATGCCATGATCTTAGTTTTCTGAATGTTGGGTTTTAAAACAACTTTTTCACTCTCCTCTTTCACTTTCATCAAGAGGCTATTTAGTTCTTCTTCTCTTTCTGCCATAAAGGTGGTGTCATCTGCATATCTGAGGTTATTGATATTTCTCCTGGCAATCTTGATTCCAGCTTGTGCTTCATCCAGCCTGGCATTTCGCATGATGTACTCTGGATATAAGTTAAATAAGCAGAGTTACAGTGTACAGCCCTGACGTACTCCTTTCCCAATTTGGAACCAGTCTGTTGTTCCATGTCCGGTTCTAACTGTTGCTTCTTGATCTGCATATAGATTTCTCAGGAGGCAGGTCAGATGGTCTGATATTCCCATCTCTGGAAGAATTTTCCACAGTTTCTTGTGATCCACACAGTCAAAGGCTTTGGCATAGTCTTAAGTGTTATTGATATTAATTCAAAAAGGCTTTAAGTCACTTTTTTTTTTATACCCTGATCAACCAGTTTTCTCCTTCCTGCTTTCCTTGTCGCATATTAGTATAACACCAAGTCTGCATTAAAAATCACTTATTTTTCTGTTCAGGAAAGGACTTTTTCTTTGATCACCACCAAAGCTAAAATGCATTGTTCAACAAGTTTAGAGTTGATTCATGAAACAGAAATTCTTTCTTACTCAAACACTCGCTGTTTCCTGCCTCTTTTCCCTGTATCCAGACTATATTTAAGGCATTTTAAGGAATTCAGGGACTTCCCAGGTGGCACTAACGGTAAAGAACCCACCTGCTAGTGCAGTAAACTTGATTAGCTGTAGGTTCAATCCCTGGGTGGGAAAGATCCCCTGGAGGAGGGCTCGGCAACCCACTCCAGTATTCTTGCCTGGAGAATCCCCTTGGACGAGGAGCCTGGCGGGCTACAGTTCATAGTGTTGCAAAGAGTCGGACATGACTGAAGCGACTTAGCACACATGCAAGGGATTTGAGTCACTGTCTAGAAAGCAAAATTATAAAATAAAAAAAAACCTTTCATACAGAATGTCATACAGAATTTACAAATCAACCTATGTAACAATCCTTTCTCTGCAGAAATAATACTTCTGACAAATTAGTAATTAATTTTTAAAAGATAGGGTATTTTTAAAATAAGATACATATATCTTTAAAATCCTGAAGATTTTAGTCCTGAGATTATTCCTAAATGATGAAAAAATAAAAGACAGTTTATAGTATAGACCATCTGTGATTTCAGCCTCTGAAATATATTGTTAATGAGGAATTTGATTGAATGAGATTACTGCAAGAATGATTAGAACAGAGGATTCAGTAAGTGTTGATTATAGAATATACTCCTGGAATATAAAGTAGGAAATTTCCTTCGACAAATCTGACCCCTAGAGCAGTTGGATTGTGGAAGAAAATTGTTAGAATACCTCTATCTCTGTCTAAATTAAGAAATCAAACTTTACTAGTATTTAACGTGGAGATTGACAATAGTGCCTATTTTGGGGGTCATAGTACCTGATCAAAAACATGTAGAGGGTTTCCTTGGTGGCTCAGTGGTGAAGAATCTGTTTTCCAATGCAGAAGACAGAGCTTCATTCCCTGATCTGGGAAAATCCCACATGCAGCAGAACAACTAAACCCATGTGCCATACTACTGAGGCCTGTGCACCCTAGACCCCATGTTCCACAACACGATAAGCCACTGCAAAGAGAAGCCTGCCCTCTGCAACTAGAGAGTGGCTCCTGCTTGCCGCAAGTAGAAAAAAGCCTAAAAGAAGACCCAACACAGCCAAAATTAAATAAATAAATTTATTAAATGTGTAGAGACCAACTTCCTTAGAGTACCATTAGCTCTGTAGGCAAGCATCTGATTTCACCACATGTTTTGAATCTCTGTAATATTTTTTTTTTTGTTGTTGGCAAAGTAATGTCTCTGCTTTTTATTTATTTTTTTTTATTTTATTTTTTATTTTATTTTTTATTATTATTATTTTTTTTCCAGTGGGTTTTGTCATACATTGATATGAATCAGCCATGGATTTACATGTATTCCCAATCCCGATCCCCCCTCCCACCTCCCTCTCTCCACCCGATTCCTCTGGGTCTT
>NC_057394.1:66604888-66681385 GCF_019320065.1 Cervus canadensis
TATTAGGGTGATGGTGGCCTCATAGAATGAGTTTGGAAGTTTGCCTTCTGCAATTTTCTGGAAGAGTTTGAGTAAGAGAGGTGTTAGCTCTTCTCTAAATTTTGGTAGAATTCAGTGTGAAGCCATCTGGTCCTGGGCTTTTGTTTGCTGGAAGATTTCTGATTACAGTTTCAATTTCCGTGCTTGTGATGGGTCTGTTAAGATCTTCTATTTCTTCCTGGTTCAGTTTTGGAAAGTTATACTTTTCTAAGAATTTGTCCATTTCATCCAAGTTGTCCATTTTATTGGCATAGAGCTGCTGGTAGTAGTCTCTTATGATCCTTTGTATTTCAGTGTTGTCTGTTGTGATCTCTCCATTTTCATTTCTAATTTTGTTAATTTGGTTCTTCTCTCTTTGTTTCTTAATGAGTCTTGCTAATGGTTTGTCAATTTTGTTTATTTTTTCAAAAAACCAGCTTTTAGCTTTGTTGATTTTTTCTATGGTCTCTTTAGTTTCTTTGCATTTATTTCTGCCCTAATTTTTAAGATTTCTTTCCTTCTGCTAACCCTGGGGTTCTTCATTTCTTCCTTCTCTAATTGCTTTGGGTGTAGAGTTAGGTTATTTATTTGGCTTTTTTCTTGTTTCTTGATGTAAGCCTGTAATGCTATGAACCTTCCCCTTAGCACTGCTTTTACAGTGTCCCATAGGTTTTGGGTTGTTGTGTTTTCATTTTCATTCACTTCTATACATATTTTGATTTCTTTTTTGATTTCTTCTATGATTTGTTGGTTATTCAGAAGCGTGTTATTTAGCCTCCATATGTTTGAATTTTTAACAATTTTTTTCCTGTAATTGAGATCTAATCTTACTGCACTGTGGTCAGAAAAGATGACTGGAATGATTTCAATTTTCTTGAATTTTCCAAGACCAGATTTATGGCCCAGGATGTGATCTATTCTGGAGAATGTTCCGTGTGCGCTTGAGAAAAAGGTGAAGTTGATTGTTTTGGGGTGAAATGTCCTATAGATATCAATTAGGTCTAGCTGGTCCATTGTGTCATTTAAGGTTTGTGTTTCCTTGTTAATTTTCTGTTTAGTTGATCTATCCATAGTTGTGAGTGGGGTATTAAAGTCTCCCACTATTATTGTGTTACTATTAATTTCCTCTTTCATACTCGTTAGTGTTTGCCGTACATATTGCAGTGCTCCTATGTTGGGTGCATATATATTTATAATTGTTATATCTTCTTCTTTGATTGATCCTTTGATCATTATGTAGTGTCCTTCTTTGTCTCTTTTCACATCCTTTATTTGAAAGTCTATTTTATCTGATATGAGTATTGCGACTCCTGCTTTCTTTTGGTCTCCGTTTGCGTGAAATATTTTTTTCCAGCCCTTCATTTTTAGTCTGTATGTGTCTCTTGTTTTGAGGTGGGTCTCTTGTAGACAGCATATATAGGGGTCTTGTTTTTGTATCCATTCAGCCAATCTTTGTCTTTTGGTTGGGGCATTCAACCCGTTTACATTTAGGGTAATTATTGATAGGTGTGGTCCCGTTGCCATTTACTTTGTTGTTTTGGGTTCACGTTTATACAACCTTTCTGCATTTCCTGTCTAGAGAAGATCCTTTAGCATTTGTTGAAGAGCTGGTTTGGTGGTGCTGATTCTCTCAGCTTTTTGCTTATCTGTAAAGCCTTTTGATCTCCTTCATATCTGAATGAGATCCTGCTGGATGACAGTAATCTAAGGTTGTAGGTTACTTCTCTTTCATTTACTCAGAGTACATCCTGCTGCATTCCCTTCTGGCCTGGGAGGGTTTCTATTGATAATTCAGCTGTTATCCCTTATGGGAACCCTTGTGTGTATTTGTTTAATTTTCCTTTCTCCCTCGCTGCTTTTAATAATTGTTCTTTGTGTTTGATCTTTGTTAATTTGATTAATATGTGTCTTGGGGTGTTTCGCTTTGGGTTTATCCTGTTTGGGACTCTCTGGGTTTCTTGGACTTGGGTGGCTATTTCCTTCCCCATTTTAGGGAAGTTTTCAGCTATTATCTCCTTGAGTATTTTCTCATGGCATTTCTTTTTGTCTCCTTCTTCTGGAACTCCCATGATTCGAATGTTGGGGCGTTTCCACAGTGTCCCAGAGGTCCCTGAGGTTGTCCTCATTTCTTTTGATCCTTTTTTTTTTTTTTTTCTCTGCTTCATTTATTTCCACCATTTTATCTTCTACCTCACTTATCCTATCTTCTGCCTCCGTTATTCTACTCTTGGTTCCCTCCAAAGTGTTTTTGATCTCATTCATTGCATTATTCATTTTTAATTGACTCTTTTTTATTTCTCTAGGTCTTATTAAACAGTCTTGAATCTTTCAATCTTGTTTCCAGGCTATTATCTGTACTCCATTTTTGTTTTCAAGATTTTGGATCATTTTTATATCATTATTCTAAATTCTTTTTCAGGTAGATTCCTATCTCTCCTCTTTTGTTTGACTTGGGGCAATTTTTTTTCCCCCATGTTCCTTTATCCTGTGGGTATTTCTTTGCCTTTTCATCTTGGTTAGATTGCTGTATCTGGAGTGGGCTTTCTGTATTCTGGAGGTCTGTGGTTCCTTTTTATTGTGGAGGATTAACCCAGTGGTGGGGTTAGACGATTGGCTTGTCAAGGTTTCCTGGTTAGGGAAGCTTGTGTCAGTGTTCTGGTGCGTGGAATTTGATTTCTTCTCTTTGGAGAGCAATGGAGTGCCCAGTAATGAGTTTTGAGATGGGTCTATGTGTTAGGTGTGACCTTGGGCAGCCTGTATGTTGACATTCAGGGCTATGTTCCTGTGTTGCTGGAGAATTTGCGTGGTATGTCTTGCTCTAAAACTTATTGGCTCTTGGGTGGTGGTTGGTTTCAGTGTAGGTATGGAGGCTTTTGGACGGTCACTTATTACTTAAAGTTCCATGTAGTCAGGAGTTTTCTGGTGTTCTCAGGTTTTGGGCTTAAGTCTTCTGCCTCTGGATTTCAGTTTTATTCTTCCTGTAGTCTCAGGACTTCTCCAACTATACAGCCCTGATAAGAAAACTTCTAGGTTAATGGCTAAAAGATTCTCCCCCGTTAGGGACACCCAGAGAGGTTCACAGAGTTACATGAAGAAGAGGAGAGGGAGGAGGGAGATAGAGATGAACAGGAGAAGAAAAAGGGGGACTCAAGAGGAGAGAGACAGATCTACGCAGCTGTCTGTTCCCAGAGTGTTCTCCGTAGCCCAGTCACCTACAAGGATTCACAGAATTGGATTGGGAAGAGAAGGGGAAAGGAGGAAATAGAGGTGTTCTGAGGTAGAAAACAGAGAGTCAAGATTGGGAGAGAATAATCTTCGGTTTAAAAATAGGGCTTCTCTTCTTTTTTTTTGTAAGGTTATAGTGTATTGAAAATGAAAATTAAGGAGTAGTAGAGGAGTACTAGAGGACTTTAAAAGAAATAAGAGAAAAAGAAAAATAGAAAATAGAAGAGAAAAAGGAAAGAAAAAAAAGAAAAAAAAAGAAAGAAAAAGGAAAAAAAAAGAAAAAAAAATTTTTTTTCCCCCTAATTAAAAAATCGTAAAAGTCTGTGGAAATGAAAGTTAAGGAGTAATGGGGGAGTAATAGGGGATTTTAAAGGAAAATAAAAGAGAAGAAAGAAAAAAAATTAAAAAAAAAAAAAAAGAGAAAAAAGTAAAAATATATCTAGGAGTTTCTCTGGAGCTGTTGCGGTCAGTGTGGGTTCGGCTCAGTTTCAGATAGCTCCTCGTTCCAGCTTACGCTTCTCGATATCTACAGGCCCCTCCGGTGTAGTCAGCGTTTCCTAGAGGGATTTTAATCTGTTGCACCAGTCCCTTCTGAAGCGGTTCCCTTTGTTTATTTGGCTTCTGTTTGCCGGTCTCTTCAGAGCCTCATTTCCGCCCTGACACAGGCGGGCGGAGGTGGACTCTTATTCAGGTAGCTAGTTCCGTCGCTCTGCGGGGCAGGGAGGGGCTTGCGCTGCAGGGAGAGGCTGGCGCTGTGGGGACAGGCCTGCGCCGCGGGGATGGGCTGGGGCTGCCGGGAGGGGCTGACGCTGCTTTCTCCGTCTGTGCTGCTCAGGCTCCCGGCCGGTCTATATGGAGCGCGCCCCGCGCTGCGCGAGGTTCCAGCCCTCGGGTGTTCCACAAAAGCGCCGAAGGAAAAGCTGCGCCCCCTCTCTGTGCCTTCCCCGTCAGAGCGGTCCAGGCAGCCAGGGGCTTGGTGGGCGCACTCTACCCAGGTGTGGCGCGCCCCCTCCCTTCCGCGGACCCAGTCTCAGTTTCCGCTGGCGCCAGTCGGGCGCGCGCGCCTTCCGCCCTCCGCGTCCCCAGCCCCAGTCCCCGCCCGCGCCGGTCAGGTGCCTGCGCCCTGTGTCTCGCCGCGACCTTCCCCTCCCCCCTGCCTCCTGCCTCCGAGGGGGCTGGGCGGGTCCGCAGCCTGCGAGCTCCTCTCTGGACCCTCTCGGTCTCTTTGTTCTGCGAGCGGCCGGCAGTGTGTTCCGGCCGGTTAATTTACTCTCTCTCTTTTGGTCTCCCACAGTTCAAGTTGGTAACTCACAGAAGTTCCCTCCGATTGTCCTCAGGGCACTCGGGCCCGGACCCTACCCCAAGCAATGCCGCCTAAGAGCTCCCGGGACGGATCTCCGTCCTTAGCTCTTTTGTCTCACTTTTTATCTTTTATATTTTGTCCTACCTCCTTTCGAAGACAATGGGCTGCTTTTCTGGGCGCCTGATGACCTCAGCTAGCGATCCGAAGTTGTTTTGCGAAGTTTGCTCTGCGTTCAGTTATTCTTTTGATGAATTTGTAGGAGAGAAAGTGGTCTCCCCGTCCTACTCCTCCGCCATCTTGGCTCCTCCCCCCGAATCTCTGTAATATTTTAAATGGGCTTTCTAAGTGGCACAATGGTAAAGAATCTGCCTGTCAATGCAGGAGACACAAGAGATGCACGTTCGATCCCTGGATCAGGAAGATTCCCCTGGAGAAGGGAATGGCAACCCACTCCAGCATTCCTGGCTGGAGAATACCATGGACAGAGGAGCCTGGTGGGCTGGAGTCCATGGAGTCACAAAAAAGAGTTGGACATGACTGAGCAATTAACACTTTCACTTTCTGAGAACTTTAGGTTTTTTCCAGCAGTCTGGTTAGAAGAGTTGAACTCAATGTAACAGTGGGGTAGCTTAAAGAAAGAGGAGATGAATTTGAGATGATTTTGAGAAAATATTGGTTAACATATTTCTCTATAATAATAGGTCAAAAGACTGAAGTATAGTGTAAACATGGCTTTTTTGTGCACTGGGAAACCAAGGAATGCATGTGACTCACTTTATTGCAATTTTTGCTTTATTGTGATGATCTGGGACCCAACTTCCAACATATGCCTGGGTGGGTTGCATGTTTTTTGGTTTTTCATTGCATATAAGGGTTGTGTTTGTATCATACTGTTATCTATTAAGCATGCGATAGTATGTCTAAAAATGTACATATGTTAAATAAAAAAGGATAAAAACTCCTAAGTCTCATCTGAGCCTTCAGTGAGTCATTATCTCTTCCTCGTGGAGGGCTTGAAATACTGTGAGAATTACCAAAATGTGACACAGAGGCACAAAATGAGCAAATGCTGCTGGAAAAAAAAGGTGCCAAAAGAGTTGCTCAACGCAGAGTTGCCACAAACCTTCAATTCATAAAAAAACAAAAAGCAAGATATTTGCAAAAGCACAATAAAGGTGTAGTGTGATTTTAAAAACAGGCCAAAGGAATAGGGTATGTTTTGATCGATGCTGAGACTCTCATATAATTCAATCATGATATGCAGTTTTGATAAAAAGAAATTTTAGTAAAAGGCTACATGCACACACTGAAAACTAGCTTCATGTTTAATGGTGAAATCCTAACAGCATGTCTGTTAAATATAGTAATAAAACAATGGTTACAATTAGATAAGAAAGTAAAGTAAGGAACTGATGACTTAAAAGGACACAGAGGAAAAACAAAAAAATTGTTTTAACTGTGTCTCACAGCTTGCAGGATCATAGTTCCCTGATCAGGGATTCAACCCAGGCCCTGGAAGTGAAATCACCGAGTCTTAACCACTGGATGCCACGGAATTCCCAGGATACAGACAATTTATCATTATTTATTGACGATGCAGTTAGATTTTTTTGGCTGAGGGATGCTCACAGCCTCTTTTCCCTACCCCATTACTCTATTCCAACTTTGAGATTGATCAAGTTCAAAGGCACTTTTTGGCTACTGCCCTCCAAGAATGGAGCTGTTATTGTACCATTCTGTCCAGTGGGAGGCACTGGGAGTGACTCTCGTGAGTCCTTTTTTAGAAGGCTTGAGGGGAAAAAAATGTCAGAGTCCCTTCTTGAGAGACAGCCAACAACATACTAATTACATTTGTGGCTTTTCATTCCTTGTTGCCTGAAAGGCAGAAGCTCAGTGATAATCCCGTTGCCCCAAGTTAGTTCAGTCGCTCAGTCGTGTTGGACTCTTTGTGACCCCACGGACGGGGGCAGGGCAGGCTTCCCTGTCCATCACTGACTCCCCAAGCATTGGAGCAAATGGCTTTTATGCTCTAGTACGTGCTTTTCTTGACCAGGTGCTCTGGTTAGTGCTTATCCTGCATTGCAGGAGCAAGAGCCAAGATCATGGTTCCATGCCTGTTTTGTTTATGTCATGTAGGCATATGTAGTGGGTTGCCATTTCCTTCTCCAGGGGATCTTCCTGACCCAGGGATTGAACCCAGGTCTCCAGCATTGCAGGCAGACTCTTTACCATCTGAGCCACCAGGGAAGCCCCTAGTGTAACAGTGTAGCCTAATCTGCTTGAGTTCAAGGCTCCCAGCGAAAGTCATCAGAGTATAACAGTGCCCTGCTTTCTTTGTGTGTCTGTGTTCAGGTACTCTTCTTGGGGGACCTTAAAGAAAACAGGTTCAGAATAGGATTTGAGTTTTTCTGATTCTCCTTGTCAAAAACCACCTTAATCATTCATACTTTTGGCTTAACTGAAATAGATCCTGAACAGCCAAGAATAGAAACTGAAAAACTTTTAGAAATAATAGTTTAGCAACATAGCCAGTTACAAAATCAATATACAAAAATCAATTAGAAAACTATAAAACTACTGAGACAAAGGAAGGCAAAATAGAGAAGAATATTGTATTGTTTTTAGAGAGGAAGATTCAATAATGTAAGGATGTCAATTTTCCTAAAATTAGTTTGTAAGTCTAATGCTATCCTAATAAAAATCTCAATATTTTCATTGAAATAACTTAAAAATCCATTTGAAAGTGTATTTTGGCAGAGCCCTTTTGAAAGCAGTTTGACTTTATGTATTAAATTTATTCTTTGGCTCAATAAACCCACCTTTAGGAATCTGTTAATGTGAAAAGATGTATGCAGATGGCTATAAATCACAGTATTTGGGCAGGGGTAGGGACTGCTCCTAGTGGAATATGAGCTCTTAATTCCCCCACCAGGGATCAAACCCCGACCCCCTATAATGGAAGCACAAAGTCTTAACCACTGGACCACCAGGGAAGTCCATCACAGCATCTTTATAATTAGGAGAAAAGGAAAAACAGCCTATATATTTTATGGCAAGTTAATTAGAAAAATTAAAATATGAAGAATACTATTGGTGACCTACCTAAAAGTCACCCTCCCTTCCTTCTTTCTTTTTTTCCTTTCTTTCCTCAATTCTTTCTTTCACTTTGTACTAGGAAAAATTTCAAACATGTACAAAAATGGAAAAAATGATTAATAAGCCCCCATGCATTCATCATTCAGCTTCATCAATTAGCAATCCACAGCCAAAATGGGTTTTATCAATATTTCTCTCCACCACCATATTATTTTGAAGCATCTTGTCATTTCATCTGTAAATATTTCAATTTGAATATTAAATATTCAACACATAAGTATGTAAAAGTTCTTAAACAATAAGAACTCTTTTGTAAAAAATGTAACTGAAATATTATCATCCTTTCACAGATTTCTTGATGAGAAGACATCTTTTCTGAGTTCAAATTTTTAATTACCTCACAAGTGCCTTATATACTTTTTTAACAGTTTGGGTGACTCAGGACTCAAAGTCTACACATTGCAATTCACTGATACATCTTTTAAGTCTCTTTTAATTCACAGGTTCCCTCTTCAGTTCCTTTCGTTTCCTTAAAATTTATTTCTTAAGTTATTTGTCCTCCATTGTTGCTGTTGTTCAGTTGCTGTTTGTGACCCCATGGACTGCAGCAGGTCAGGCTTCCCTGTCCTTCTTGTCTCCCGGAGTTTTCTCAAATTCATGTCCATTGAGTCAGTGAGGCTGTCTAACCATCTCATCCTCTACTACCCTCTTTTCCTTTTGCCTTCTCCTTTTATCCTCTAGATTTTCCAAATTCTGGATTTTCCTGAATGCGCTCTTCATACTTCCCATAAATTGGTCATTGATAGTCTGGAGCAGCAATCCTCAAACTTTTTGGCACCAGGGCCCAGTTTTGTGAAAGACAGTTATTTCATGGATGGGTAGAGGGGGTGGTTTCAGGATGATTCAAGCACATTAACATTTATTGTGCACTTAATTTCTTTACTATTACATAAGCTCCATCTCAGATCATCAGGCATTAGATCTGGGAGGCTGGGGACCCCTGATTTAGAGTCTTGGTTAGATTCAGGTTCTTTTTTTCCCAGCAAGATAATTTCTTCTTAGATAATGTTGTATCCTTCCATCAAGAGGTGTGTGATGTTAGTTACTGTTGGTGCTTAGTGCATATATCCATACTATACTGAATGCGGTCTACTGATTAGATTAGCATCTAGTATTATAAATAGTGATAATCCTAACTCCATCATTTCTCCTCCATCTATTAGTTGGAACACTTTTATAAAGGGAAACTACTTTCCTCAATGAGTTGGTTTCCGAGTGATATAGGAAGACCAGAAAAGCATTTAATTCTTTTTCTTAATTTGCTAGTTTGCAAAATAATGAGCTGTTTCACTCACAGTCTCCAACGGTGATCAAATGAGTTTGTCTGTTGGTATCATTGTGAATTCGTGGATTTAAGCTTGCTTCATGTGTTTCATTGCTCATGTGTTTTCTTGCTCACAGAACCCTGTTTCGTTTAGGTAGTAATGCAATTAGTCACAGAGAAGAAATCTTGGCTTCTGTGAGCACATTTTATCAGTGCCTTCTCATTGGCAGTGTCTGTGGTGGGCAGGTGGCTAATCCTGGATGTAGACACTTATGAGAAAGGTCACATTAGAGAATGACCTCGCCACCCACTCAGCTGCCCACTCTTCCCTTCAGGCTTTTCTCATATTGTCACATGAGGACTTGATGTTTGAAGAGCTGCTGCTGAAGCTTGGAACATCCCAGTGGAGACATATGATATTCATGCAGACTTATGAATACACACTGTAGTTATAGACTTATTGACAGGGAAAGATATATATGATATGTTGCTGATACACCTATTATTAAAATTATCTACATAAAATCGAACATAAATGTGTACATATGCACCAAGACCTATCTGGTCTTGGTGGTTGTTGTTGTTCAGACACTAAGTTGTGTCTGACTCTTTGTGACCCCATGGACTGTAGCATGCCAGGATCCTCTGTCCTCCACTATCTCCTGGAGTTTGCTCAAATTCACATCCTTTGAGTTGGTGATGCTATTTAACCATTTCATCCTTTACTGCCCTCTTTTCCTTTTGCCTTCAATCTTTCCCAGCATCAGGGTCTTTTCCAATGAGTCAGCTCTTTGCATCACGTGGCCAAAGTATCGGAGCTTCAGTTTTAGCATCAGTCCTTCCAATGTACAACGTTTATTTCCTTCAGGACTGACTGGTTTGATCTTGCAATCCAAGGACTTCCCAGATGGCTCAGTGGTAAAGAATCTTTCTGTCAATGCAGGAGACCCAGGAAACATGGGTTCAATTCCTGGGTCAGGAAGATCACCTGGAAGAGGAAATGGCAACCTACTCCAGTTTTCTTGCCTAGAAAATTCCATGGGCAGAGGAGCCTGGTGGGCTGCAGTACATGGGGTCAAATAGAGTTGGACATGACTGAGTGACTAAGCATTCATACACCTGGAATTATGTTCATTTAAATATAAAGGTAAATATTAATAGTAGTTATCTCTGAGTGGTAAGATGGTGAATTTCCAATTTATTCCTTGTATATTTCTGTAAGGTTGAAGGTCTAGATTTTGATGTGAATAATAAACTTTTTTTTAAAAGTGTGATTTTGAGCAACTCTCGTTTAATTCATGTTATTTGTAATGATTTTGCCTCAAATAAACATCTCATCATAAAAATTATTTTTATAAGACCCCATAACTGGCATCACTTGATTTTTCTCTGTGGCACAATCATCGGACAGGAAATGTTTTGATTCTAGAATAACATTTCCTGATAAACATTTGTTGGGGACTTTTAAGCATTTCCTGATCTTTTTTTTTTTCCTCTGTGTATCTTATCGTTATAAATAACAATACTGTGTAGCCCAGGGGGACATAGTTATCCTGCTGGAGAAAGAAAAAAAAAAAAAAAACTTTGAGAAAAGCATGCACTTTATTAGAGAAATATTTCCCAGTCACCAAGAGAATAAAATTGGCACAATTTTCACTTAGTGGTAAAAATGATAAGTAGTCTCCTGTTAGCCTACTTGTAAGAAATTTGTATTTGTTTGGCACCTTTAATTCTCCCAAGAAATTACATATTCTTAAAGCCGAAAAGATGTTAAAATCTTTTCGGCTTTAAGAATATTCTTGGCCTCCAGAGTAAACTTGAAGAAGAGCCTTTTTTCCTTTAGTTAATTACCCTTTGCATGGCTGATTCCACCAGGCCTTCAACACAGGGAGCCAGGGCCATGCTGACCATGACAGTGGTCAAAGGAAATGGAATCAACATGCTAGACCCACGTGCTGTGTGCCCTATGTTACCATAGACACTGTGGCAAATTTGATGAACGCGATAACCTTGCTCTCACAGACCTCATGAGCTTGTACAGACACACCACGAAGGCATGCGGGGAGACAAGCTGGAGGTGAATCTAGAAAGGCAGTTCCTTGAGGTGAATTCTCAGGTGAATTCTTAACAGAGATCAGATATGGTGTGGAGGATGGCGTGAAGGGGCAGATAATGTAGGGGGACAGATTGAGAAGCGCCCCTGGAGTCTAGACAAGACAATGCAAGCATGAATTTGAGAAGTCATTTGGGGATGGAAAGGAGAAAAGAGGGATTAAGCAAACACTTACCTTCTAGGGTCTCTGGGGTCATTTCTCCCTTGTTCTCTCTTGACACCATGGAGCCTTTGGCAGAGCTGAATTTACTTCATCTGTGGGAAGGGAAACAGAGAGCAAGCATTTTTCCATCCATCCTCAGGTCGGAGCTCTAAAGGAGGAGCAGCTTGCTCCTGGCAGGCAGCATGGAAGTGGTGAAACTCTGAGCCAGGTTATCTGCAGATTTGTTTTTCCCTGCAATAGATCCACCCCATCACGTGATGAGTGACAGTAGAACTCACCTCCCCACAGACACAGGGATGTGTCCCTGACCCCAGGACAAAGACAGCAGGCCATCCATCCCGGGACCATATTATAGCCTTGGTGTCTTCTCCCTGTCCTGCCCTGAGTCTTCAGTGAGGTGATGTTGCTCACACCCTCCCTTGGGAGCATTCTTACAGCTTCATGATGGGCCTGGTTGTCTGGGGTCTTCCCATACCACTGGCTCTTCACTCAAATTGCCTTTTAGGGGACAGGCTGTTCTGAAATCTGGTCAGAGGTTAGACAAGGCCTCCCTAAGGCTTTTCTGATGACTTCTGACCATCTTACCTGGTGACTCACCGGTAAAAAATCCACCTGCCAATGCAGGCGACGCCAGTTGGATCCCTGTCTCGGGAAGATCCCCTGGAGAAGGAAATGGCAACACACTCCAGTATTCTTACCTGGGAAATCCCACGGACAGAGGAGTCTGGTGGGCTACAGTCCATGGGGTCACAAAAGAGTCAGACATGAATTAGCAACTAAACAACAAACAAGGCTTCAACAGCAGGGACTCAAAACTGATAATACCCTACAGCAGTCAGAGTCAATGTGCCTCCAGAGAAAATATTGTAGCAAATTTGGAGGAAAGGCTGAGACTGTCTTCCCTCCAAGCCATTCAGGACCTCAGGTATACTTTGGGTCAAGAATGCCATCCCCTGTGGTAAAAACACAAGGCATGGGTCAGTGGTGGGAGAGTTTAAGAGTCCCACCTAGAAGTAAAGTTGTGGAGACTGTATTACTTAGTACCAGTGTCTATTTAATCCTCTTCCCTTCTGAGATTTCTATCTAGTGTGCTAGTTCCTAGCTCAGGTTTGGCACCTCAGATCCAAGTCACTAGAGAAAACTTGGAAACCAATTTATGATCTCATTTTGCAGGGCCTGGTGTGATATTATTCCAAGGCTTGGTAGTATAGTCTGACCTGATAATCTCAAATATATCATGGAGAAATGAAGAACACAATGAAATTTCTAACTCTTTTTTTTTTTAGCTTTTTTAAAAATTGAAAATAGGTAATATTCCATTACATAAGTCTCAGGTGTACACCACTGTGATTATATATATATATTCTGTGTCCACAACAGAGAGATCACCACCAAAGGTCTACATTCCATCCATCACCATACAACTGACCCCCTTCACCCATTTTCTGACTTTTTTTGCACTAATTGAAATAAAATTTGCCATGTAATGGGCTGTGATAAGGCCACCTTCAGGGTTCCTAAATTAAAATTAGGAGAGAGGTTTGTAGGGAAATTCTGGCCCTGTTTCCTGGATCTACTCAGCCTGGGTTATGGATGAATCTCTGAACCCTTGTCTCAACATCACCAAACCGAATGGATATCCGTCCTTTCCCGAGTGGACTCCTGAAGTGCGGGAGATCCGGGTTCGATCCCTGGGTTGGGAAGATGCCCTGGAGAAGGGAATGGCAACCCACTCCATTATTCTTGCTGGGAAATCCCATGGACAGAGAAGCCTGGCAGGCTACAGTCCCTGGGGTTGCAAAGAGTCAGACACGGCTGAGTGACTAACACACACAAAAGGAGAAATGAACAGTGAGGCTTTGGGCAAATTAGGAATCGGTTGTTAGTCAGTGGTTAACAACAAGGGTGCAAATGAAGCAGGAGATACATCAAGAAACTAGGAAGTTGTGGTGCCATGCTGCCTGCCTCTGGCTGTGCCCCGTGGTCTCGGAAACTCCCTTCTCACCTCAACCCACTTCTAACTCCGATCTCTTCTGCTCTTCTCTCTAATTAGGATTTGACAGTAGCTCTTCTCTGGCTCAGCTCTGGCCTTCAGTGTCCTTTTGGTCTCTCAACACTCATTTCTGACAGCAGTGCTGACTCTTGTGACCTCCGTCTGTGACCAAGCTCTGTCACCTACTAAATTCATCAGAATGTCAGGCCCTGGTTTAACCAGTCTTCCTGGTTCCCTTGGCCTCAAATCCTCCTTCTCTTTCCTTTCCGCAATGGGGCCACTCAAACTAGCTCACAGCTCAGACAAGCCTCCCACGTCTCCCTAAAAACTCAAGAGAAATCGCTGCCCCAAATAGACAATCCTGAGAAAGCCCACAGCTTCCCTCTTCTGGTTTCAGTACTTGGGACTTGAAGATGATTGTTCTGATGGGCTTCCATGGTGGCGGTAGTGGTAAAGAATCTGCCTGCCAATGCAGGAGACTTAAGAAATATGGATTTGATCCCTGGGTCAACACGGCTGAAGTGACTTAGCAAGCACATGCACATATGATAGGGAACAAATAGTGAATCTTAGATATGAAGAAATAAAATTAATTCACATTTGTGGTATTGTTGCATTTTCTCTTTATATCGCTAAGAACTATAGGACATATTTTTAAAATCTCATGTATGGATCACTAACCTCGTGAGCAAAGAAAAGAAGGGAAACAATAAAAGTGAATTTACCAATCTTAATCTTTACTTAAAATAAGTTTAGGATTGATATGATATACCTAGGAATTTCTAGAAACAAGTAGAGAATGTTGTATTAAAGCTTTTCAGTTAATGGTGGTGGTTGGTGATTTAGTCCCTAAGTTGTGTCCGATTCTTTGCGACCTCATGGACTGTAGCCCGCCAGCCTCCTTGGTCCATGGGATTTCCCAGGCAAGAATACTGGAGTGGGTTGCCATTTCCTTCTCCGTTTCAATTATGATCATTGCTAGTGTCCTGGAATACCATTGACTTTTTAATACTGCTCTTGTAACACACCATCTTATTAGCTTGGACTTTCTTATTAGCTTGAAAAATTTGTAGATTCTCTTGGATGCACTGTTTGAACAATCAAGTTCTTTGGAACTGATTTTTTTCCCATTCCATTTTATTTCTTTTTCTTTCTTTCAACTTTTTTTTTTTTTGGCTCTGGTTAAGACTTCTAGAACTAAATTGAATGGAAATAGTAATGATGATATCTTTGTCATTTTCCTGACTTTAAATAGAATGCTTCTAATGTTTCACTAAGTAAGATAATTGTGGCAGATTTTTTATAATTACCCTTTATCACTTGAAGAAATATTCTTTCTGTTCCTAATTTCTAAAATATTCTTTTTGATTATTTAAACATCCTAGATAAATGTCTAATCTTATTGAATTGGAGGAGAACATATATAGCAATTATCCCTTATTTTAAAATTTATTAAGGTGGAAAATTATCTTAAAAGAGTTTCATGTCTTAAACCATTCTTGTATTCCTGGAATAAACCCTCGTCAGTCATGATAATTTTTGATAAAAGCCATGAAGACACTTTTATTGAAGAGGTCATACAGTTGGCAAATAAATATAAAGGTGTTCATCATCATTTGCCATTCAAGAAATCCACATTAAGACCATGATGGGATATCACTGTATACCCACAAGAATGGCTAAAATTAAAAATACTGACAACACCAGGTACTGGTAAGGATGCAGAGAAACTGGATCAATGATACATTGTTGGTGGGAATTAAAAATGGTACAGCCACTTGGAAAACAATTTGGTGTTTTCTTATAAGTCTAAATACACAGTAACCATCTGATCTAGCAATTGCACTCTCGGACAAACCTAATGAACACCTGTTTGTGAATGTACATAGCAGTGTTCTGTAATAGTTAAAAACTGGAAACAGCCCAAATGCCCTTCAACAGGTGAGTGGTTAAACAAACTATGGTTCATACATACCATGATATACTACTCTGCAATCAAAAGAAATGAACTATTGATACAAGTAGTAACTTGGATATATCTCCAGGGAATTATGCTCAGTGAAAAGTGCCAATCTCAAAAGGTAATTCTGTATGATTCCTTTAGACAGTAATTTTGAAATAACAATATTTTAGAAATAGAACATGGATTAGTGGTTGCCAGGGGTTACTAACAGGGTGAGAGGAAAGTTGGATGTTGTAATAAAAAGCAACAGGAAAGATCCTTGTGATGATGGAATGTTTTATATGTTGACTGTAATGATAGATACATGAACCTACATGTGACAGAATTGTATAGGATTAAGTACACACCAATGTATACATGTTAAGCTAGGAAAATATGAATAGTGTCAGTGGATTGTATCAATGTCAATATCCTGGTTGTGATATTATACTAGAGTTTTGCAAAGTGTTGAGGGAAACTGAGTTGAAGATACTTTCTGTATTATTTATTATAGTTGTATGTGTATCTACAATTATCTCAATAAAAAATTCAATGGAAAATGGTTTAGTAATCTAAATTTCTTTAGGTTTTCTACTAAAGTTCCATTCTTTATTCTTCACCTGACTTATCTTGCACATAGTTCCAAGATAAGCAAATAATTGTGCACAATAACAAGATAAACTTATTTTGTAGATTATTTCTTAAAGATGAAAGAAGACAGGAAGATGGATACACATGCTCCCCACTAACGATAACTGAACATTCTTGTATGTAGTGTTTTTTTTTCAAGTGAGTCAGTAACATTAAGGATCATCTTCTTTAATTAAAAGAGTAGAGTTGCAAAGAAGACACGTGTTTGGATTTGGTCAGGCAGCACTTTTCTCTGATAATGAAGTACGTAAGACCGTCTGTTCTTAGAATTCATAAACCACACAGCCTTGTTCAGCTCTATCTGTTCCATCATCCTACCACTGCAGAATTGTTCTGTATGCTGCACTCATAATAAATGATGATTACTATGATTAATATTAATAACCCCAACAACATTATACAGTATAATGTCTCCAGTGATTACACTGAGAAGTTTGATAGGAATTATTTTCCTGAGCTCATCCTAAAATTTCTTCTTGCTCAGTATTATCTTGTTATTTCTATTTATTTCTCCCCTAAAAACCCTCCCCATTACTTCCCTTGTAATTATAAGCTCACTAAAGTGAGGTCCTTTCATTTTGCTTTCCTCTCCACTGCCTGAAGCATTTTGGGCTCTCAGTAAATGTTTCACTTTTGATGTTGACATCTTCAAATGGAGACAGGTGGCTTCACAAGCTAGGACAGTCATTGCATCAACCAAGATTAATTAGATAATTTGCTTCAAGCTCATTATAATTTTGGCTGTCCTTCAAGCACCCTGAGTTTTAAAAGATTACTGCTAATAACCCAGGCTTTTTCATTCCTTTCAGATTTGAAAAATCTGACCCAAAATGTTCAGGAATTTTTTATGGTTCCATTGTTTACAGTGATACTTAATTTAAATATATATATATATATATATAAGGTTGACTTTAGTCAGTTAAACATTGATAAATATTAATATTACTATTTTCAGATTTATTTTTTATTAAATAACACAGATCCATAGCAGATTAGCATATGAATTGATTAGTTTACAAACTCATAAGCAGAAGAATAACGTGCATAAAAAAATTTACTAAGCAGCTGTTGCACCACTTATTGCTCTGATGTTTTAGAAAACTGAGAAATGGAAGATAAAATGAGCAAACTACAGGAAATACATCTAAATTACAATAATATGACAGGTTAAATAAATTAAATTCTATTGCCTGAAGAGACCATGTTTTCTACAGTGCCTGTCAGAACAGTAAGCTCAGTGAAGGTGTTTAGTGAGTGTTCATTGAAATGGAGTTACCAACCCACTGGATATATGAATCTGCTGTTGAAAACAAATCCGTAATTATCCTGACGCTGAAGATGATAAATCAGAAGCCAAATCCAATGCAAGAGGCATTTATATTGACCAGTGTGTCTTGTTTGCTGAATGTGACCTGTAAAGCAAAAAGAATAATGTACTCTGACTGGAGATGTTTAGTGCCTTACCTACAGGAAGCACCACTAACCTGAGAGAAAAACAAAAAGAAAACATACATGAGAGAGATTCAATCAGAGGCAGTGAGAACTAGGTGTGAACCACAGAAGTGGTTACTCACAAGGAGTGTGGCTTCACATTTAGACTACCTACAGAGGTTCCACAGTTTCCATTCTGCAGTGTTGTCAACTGGTCTACCTCATGGTTACAAATTGGCGGACCCAAACTTGGTATAATTTCTCCAGATCAACTAAATAATTGATAACAAAATTAAAACACAAATGAAGAGCTTTCTATATGCCCAAACTTTGACAAAGTATGGGAGAACACCAAAATAATTATTTTTGCCTGCACCATGTGGCTTACCGGCTCATAGTTCCCCAACCAGGGATGAACTTGGGCCCCTACCAGTGAAAGCACCAAGTCTTAACTACTGAACCACAAAGAGATTCCCCCAAATGATTTTTTAATGGTTCATTTTACTTGGATAACAGGAGAAGCCTGATGATGGTAGTATTAACATAATAATTAATATATTAATATAACATGGTAGAAGATGGGTAAGGTTAATATACAGAGGTTACAGAATGAGGGCTCCTGACCACAGTCTCTGGCCTTGCCAGTGACTGAGATATTAGGAAATATCATTTTCTATCCTTATCCAGAATGGTTGACCTCTTAACCATAATTATCCCCATGCCTTTAATTCTTCCCGTAGATCCCATTTTCAGTGGTATCTCAAGATGGCTGAAACTAAGAGCAACTTAGAAAACATGTAGTTCCCAGCAACACCTGACTGTCTCATCTCTTGGCCAAGGGGCTTCTGAGGTGGCGCTGGTGGTAAAGAAGTGAAGTAATGTGAAAGTATTTCAGTCATGTCAGACTCTTTGCAACCCCATGGACTATACAGTCCATGGAATTCTCCAGGCCAGAATACTGGAGTGGGCAGCCTTTCCCTTCTCCAGCGGATCTTCCCAAACCCAGGGATTGAACCCAGGTTCCATGCATTGCAGGCAAATTCTTTACCAGCTGAGCCACAGTGGTAAAGAATCCATCTACAAATGAAGAGAGGAGGTTTCAATCCCTGGGTCAGGAAGACCCCTTGGAGTAGGAAACGGCAACCCACTCCAGTAAACTTGCCTGGAAAATGCCACGGACAGAGAACCCTGGCGGGCTACAGTCCATGGGGCCACAAAGAGTTGGACGCGACTGAGCACACGCACACATCTGTTGACCAAAACAGTTTCTATCGCTGCCTATTCTTCAAAGAAATTAGAAAACATCGACTATGATTTCTTCTGAATCCCTTACTGAACTTGAAGGCACTTAAATATTCCCAGAAATCAGTGTTTAAGGCCTAGAGCCATATGCCCTTTGGTTACATCTTTCTAGAGACCTTTATGATATTCAGCACTATAATTATAATAAGGATGCAATTTAATTAACAAACATATTTCTTTCTTGTCTAAAAGTCCAAAAATAATACAAATCCATGATTTAATGAAAAAACACTGGGTCAAATTTGTTTTGTCCAGCACCTAATTGCTAGCCTTCAGTGAGGCATCAGAACCCCCTGACCCCCAGCCTCCTCATCTATTAAATTAAATCAAATTAAATTAAAATGGACAACCCCCTCAAACCCTTCCTGTTCTAACACTCCTGAATACTGTAGAGAACTGAGAGAAGAGTAATCTTTTCTCTGATTATTTTGTAAGGTTTCCAATGATCAGTTCCATTCTTCTGGTCCCTTTGTATCCCAACCCAAATTGCTTGAATTGTTTAAGGGTAATTATCTATTAAACATGTGCTTGAACTACCAGGGATAGTGGCCAAAAGAATTTTAATATAAAGACATGTGAGCCTTCACTTAATTAAAAAAACTTCCTCTGTGTTTCATCAACTATTAAGTCAACTGCACTTACAATGGCCTTGAGATGCTTTTAATAAACTGTGTGACTCACCAGGAAGACAAAAGTAATAGATTCTCTCAGTGTTGCTGGTAAAAGCGTCCAAGCGAGGACATGATACGTGGTGCCAACCAGTATCTTGGAAAGAGATTGAAAATGGTTGTGACAAGAAAGGCAGAAAGTAGAAAGAGTGATAAATAAGTGCTATCCTTTTTCTGGGCTAATTGGTGATAACAACTCATGAAAAAAATATTCATGCTATTCCAGCAAAGAAAAGTAAGGATAATAAGAGACCACGACAAATAAATAAGGATGTTTATGCCGGTTTAAGAAGATCATCTTTCTTCCTCTGTGTTTTACTTCCTTTTCGGGCTGCTGACCTAGTCTATTTTGATAGTGATAAGAGTCACTTTGAGAGGTTTTACAAATACTGACTCTGCACAAGTTCGCAGTTATCTGTAAGCTTGTCCCCATGCTCCTTACATAGGCAAAAAGAAAGAAAGAAAACAAATGGTGCGATGCAGAGTTTGCCTTGGAATTGAGTATTCAGGGAAGAAAAGGAGGAAATGTATGTGAGTGTGTGTAAAGTGAGTAAGGGTGTGTGAGTGTGTGCCCTAGATGAGGCACGCTGATGAGGAAGTTATTCTTCAGAGGACCATGAGATTTAGCCCAGGAGCAGCGTGAGGCTTGTATTTCTCTAGGCTTCAGGTGATATTCCATCTCTACATCTTCTGTAGACACCTTTACAACTGGGACCATGAAAGATGGGCTCATGTGATGGGGTCCATTTGACTTTGCACAGTAAATAAATATGTCCCCTTCTCAGAGGCTTTATAGTTGGGTTCTAGATTTCTGAATAGGTGCGAGCAGAGTGACAGCCTCATCAATGATATTCTGGCCTTTCATGCCCCAGGGTCTGTGACATACAGGTCCCTTAGGTTTTATGAGACTTTAAGTTTTTTGCAGCAGTGGAGTAGGACATGATGGAGAGGGAAACTTTGTGTTTTTAATTCCGTTGCCCTCGTTATTCCCCTGGAATGCACTGTTAAACTTCATTCAGTCTATTTACAATGCAGTATGAAACTTTCCGTGGTGACTCAGATGGTAAAGAATCTGCCTGCCACGTGGGAGACCCAGGTTTGACCCCTGGGTTGGGAAGATCCCCTGGAAAAGGGCATGGCAACCCACTCCAGTATTCTTTTTTTTTTTTTTTTTAATGGACAAGTTATTTAATTAGGTTCTTTGCAAGAAGTTCAGAATACTGCTTTGTGAGGGTAAATTCCATTTGTGAGAGCAAACACAGAGCGGAGGTAGCCCTGGAGCTGAGGGACAGCTTTGATTCTTCGCAGAATTTGTGAGTCCACAGCTTTCTGATCAACCTTGCGCTGCTCTGTGATCTCGTATTTCTCTCTCTCTGTGTCGAAGATCTCACCCTCTTGGTGTCTCGGCTTACGCAGCTTCTTCTTCTTGAAGTAAGTGTCAGTGAGATGTTCTGGGATTTTCACACCACTGATATCGATTTTGGTAGAGGTGGCAATGACAAATTTCTGGTGTGTTCTACGCAGAGGAACTCGATTGAGGGATAGAGGCCCAGTCACAAGTAGCAAGCCACTGCCCAGCTGCTTCAGGAAAATGACCCTCTTGCCTCTGTGGCGCCCCGTGAGGATGATGAGAACGGTCCCAGGAGTGATGCTGGCGCGCAGCTTCCTCACATGCTTCCTGAACGGTTTCTTGCCGTGACTCAACAGTTTCCGAGGCACATCTTCAGTGGGGTAATACCTAGGCATTTTGCGGCACTCCAGTATTCTTACCTGGAGAATCCCATGGACAGAGGAACCTGGTAGGCTATAGTCCATGGGGTTGCAGAGTCAGACACGACTGAGAGAGTAACACTTTCTCTTTTTCATGGAACCTAAGGTGATGTCTGAATCAAATGAATCAGTCTATTAAACAAATTGCAATATGTATTGAAACCTTATTATACTCTTTCTCCCAAGATATTGCCTACACGCATTTATAAACCCTACACATCAACACTTGCAGTTTTTAGCTCTTCCTATATAGTCTATAATACATACATATGTAAGTATATTGTGTGTTCTTTCCTTTTAGAAAATTCTATACAGTAAAATCTGAAGTTGGAAAACAGATAAGTCTCAAAGTGATTTTTTATGTTGTAAAAAAATTTCTTTACTTTTCAGAATAGTTTCCCTGTGTTTCACCTATGCAGTCAATCTTCTTCCCCACCCTAGATTGTTCTGTTTAGCCTCTCTATAGCTTTGCAGTTTCCAGAATATTACATAAATGGAATTATACAGTATTTATGCAGTATGTAGCCCTTTCAGACCAACTTCTTTCACTGACCAATATGCATTTAAGACTCATGAATGTCTTTGTATGATCATGCCTTTTTAAAAAAAATTTCTCCGCCAAGCTGTGTCATATGAGTCATCTTAGTTCCCTGACCAGGGATTGAACCTGTGCCCCATGCAGTGAAAGTGTGGCGTCTTAACCACTGGACTGCCAGGGAAGTCCCTGCATGATATTTTTTATAAATACCTGCCGGGAGCCGTTGTGGGAGATCCCACCCATGACGAGGTCATGAAGAAAATACCTGACAGGCAAGGCCGTTCAGGATCCCATCCATGACAAGGTCATGAGGAAAAAACCTGACACGCAAGGCCATTCAGGATACAAGGGACCCTCCAGGTTGGCCTTGGCCTCTACCCCACCCCATATCCTCCCCACTTTTATGCTGTTGTTCTTGTTTGCCCACTGCAGATTCTTGTGTTGCCTGCCGAGAGCTCTCCTGCTCCTCTTTCACTAAATAAAGACCAACATAGAACCCTAATTAATAAATCTCCTGGACGCTGGTTCCCTGTGAAGGGGCCAGGAATGAAGGAAATGTTTCAAGTAAAAGCCCTTTTGCTGGCATCTGGCTTGTTTGGCAGATGCGTACTAATGCACACGACTGCTCACAACACCTTAATCATAAACAGCATAAAAAACCTGATCACAAAAGGCCCTGATAGGCACAGAGCCCTTTGGGGGGTGAAAAAGCCCTATTAGAGAACACAAAAATTATTATTCTAAAAGTGGTTATTGGATCAATGTTTGATTGCTGTTATTGTGCTGAGGTTGTGCAGTAAAAACTATTGCTAATATAGTTAAGGATTTAGAAAAATAAGAGTTTAGCCCTAGTGTGGAAACAATAAGATAATTGTTAATTTTAATCAAGAGTGCTAAAACAGAGGCTGCCTCACCAGAGCCACAGAGTCTTTGTGTGCTAAATTTTTTAGATTATTTTAGCTGAGAACTTTTGCAAAAAGGCTGACATTTGTGTTAACAGGATTGTATTTCTACTATGTTGCAACCTGCTGCACCATGAAACTGCAACTTTTTTGTTTTCTGCTAAACTCAAGGCAAAATAGAACAATAAAAACAGTTTTGCCTTCACCTAGGTCATAAAATGGTAATAGGCCCCAAGGCCAGAAGATAATGTACAAAGATCCACTATGAAAGAAAACTCTCATGAACAAAGAAGTATGCAGAAAACACCCTGGTTTCATGAAGGACAAAACTGACATAATGTTAAACTAAACTTTGTATGCTTATCTTTCATCTCCCCTTAGAAATGTACTAACTTAGGGTATAAAAGCTACTGTGAAAAAAAAAAAGCTACTGTGAAAAATAAAATGCGGCCAGACTCTGCTGCACATCCTGGTCTGGTCTCTCTCTCTCTCTCTCTCTCTCTCTCTCTCTCACTTGCTGACGCTGTTCATCCTGAGGGTACGCCTGGATCCTGCTGGGGCAAGGGCCCCAGCAAATACCTATAAGTCTTTGTTTTTTACTTTCTGGCATATCATAGGCTTATCTTGTATTCCCTTCTCCAGCCCTGAAACTGTTCCTTTTCATGACGAATCCAGGGGAATGGCACTTAGAAACCTATATCTGGGCACATGGTGTGTTTATTGTTACTGAGGTGTCATTGTCTAGGGCCCTTCAGTAGGGAAAATTATAATATATGTTTATTTAAGTCATGACTGCATCACACTGACTCCTCTCTTCCTAATCCAGAACCACCAGGTTCTTCCTTTGATGGAAAAACATTCTACATCCATTCATTCAATTCAGTACCATCTAGTCAGAGGTACTTCTTGTTTTGCATTCAAGTTTGGAACCATTTATTTCTTATTCTGCTCCCAGCCTGACTCAGTAAGAGGAAAGCTGATCTGAAAACTGATTAGCTTTTAGGGTGACCAAGCAGAATACAACAGTTTCCACCCGTCTTGCCTGGCTCTGAAGGTGTAATCTGTCATTTCTTTATCACTTTTAACCCCCCCCCCCAAAAAAAAAGTTTGAAAATCCTAAGGTTCTGAGAACAACCCAAATTGTACAGCTTTCTCCAAGGAAAGCAGAGGAGAGAGAACAGAAATGACAGAAACTGACTGTCTAGTGATCCCTTACAGCCTACATTTGTATTTCTTAATGTTTGGAGTCCTGAGACTAGGAGAATTTATTTCTGTTACCAAATAATTCAGATACAGTATCTTAACTACCCTTCTATTCTGTGGCAGGTCAAGGGTGTGCTGTGGAGAATATTGCCAAACTATGTTATCTTCATTGGCTCCAAAAGGCTGTCCTTTTCCAACAGAAGAAACTTGCTTTTCATGACAAAGCTGGCTTAATTTTCAAGTGTCATGGTCTAATTAAAGTGACTGTAACTGACAGAAATGCAAGTTTCCAGCTTCTTCCCTTTCTATGAAGTCAAAGGAGGAAACAATATAAAGTGCAAACAAGCAAACGGAAGATTTCTTTGTTTCAGGTTCCAAATTCAACAGGCAACTAATGTGAGGAGGGCAAGGCAAGTTTTCCAACAGCCAGAGCCAGGATCAAGAGCAACTTGCTCAGTTGCCAATTCCACCTCTGAAACAAACATGAAACAGGCCCTGAACCTTCTTACTCTTTGGATGCGAGGCCAAATACACAGTGCAGAGAGGGTTGTGCTTGGGCAAACCTCAACTTGCAGCTGGTTTTACCGCAGTGGCTTTCAGCAAAGCGCTGTTTCACCCAGAGCCGGTTTCCTTCTCTGCAAAAAAGAGAAGAAAAAGTCACTGCCTTGCTTACCTCATATGAGCGTCTGAAGCTCAAATTAAATGCAATAATGTCAAAGAACTTTGTGAACTCAAAAGAGCTATAAATATAAGGTGTTATTAGAAATGATTGGAAGGGAATGATGAGACAGCTTAATTTTAAGTAATTCCAAATCCCCTGGGGTGAAGAGCTGTGTGAGGGTTGTTTTTGTTTAGTCACTCAGTCGTGTCTGACTCTTTGCGACTCTGTGGACTGTAGCCCACCAGGCTCCTCTGTCCATGGGATTCTCCAGGCAAGAATACTGGTGTGCATTCCCCCAGAGGATCTGCCTAGATCAAACCCAGAGATCAAACCCGAGTCTCCTGCGTCTCCTGCATTGGCAGGTGGATTCTTTACCACTGAGCCACCTGGGAAGCCCTATGTAAGGGTTGTTGTTGCTCTGTGGTAAGGCGGGGGAGGGAGAGTGGGGTATGGATGAGTGGGGGAGAGGGCAGGGCTGGCAAGGGGAAAAGGGTGATTTCTCCTCTGCCCTAGGAAGCAGGGTAGGTTGAATCCCTTTTAGAAGAAGGCAGCAAATATCACTGGGGACTTGAGACAACTACTATGATGATAAACCAGGATTTAACTAACAGGAGACAGAAAGATGGTAAGAGGGGCTACATGTGCTCCAGAAATACCAGAAGTGGATCAAAAGATGGCGGAGGGTGGTGCCTAGAAATGGAAAGAAAAGAGAGGAAGTCAAAACTAATGAGGACAAAGGAAGGAGAGCTGCTTATGGCACTCAGGGGAAGCCATGCAACTGAGCTGAGGCGAGAAGGCGTTTCCAGACTCAGGACCAGAGGACCTGAGGCATCAGCGTTAGCAAACCCAGGGGCCAACCAGGGAGAATCAGCTGGAAAGAGGCTTCATATCTTAGATTAGTGGTTTACAGACACATAGAGGTTTACTTATTTACAAATGTCCACTGAGTGCCAGGGGATTCCCAAGTGATGCAGTGATAAAGAATCTGCCTGCCAATGCAGGGAATGCAAGAGTCGTGGGTTCGATCCCTGGGTCAAGAAGATCCTCTGGAGTAGGAAATGGCAACATACTCCAGGTTTTCTTGCCTGCGAAATTCCATGGACAGAGGAGTCTGGAGGGCTACAGTCCAAGGGGTCGCAAAGAATCGGACACAATGAGCCACTGAGCATGCTGAGTGCCAGGTCCCAGAAAGGGGACACTGCTTTTAAACAAAATACTACACAGAACTCCACTGTGTGAAACAGAAAAAAAAATTGAAGCTGCTTTTTTAAAAAAACCAATTATGATTTATTCTCCACAATACTTTGTTAAAGAGTTCAATGATTTGCACTCAGACGTTATGTAGCCGAGAGGTAACCAAGTATAATACAAAGAATTGGTCTAAAGTCTTCGCACTGATGGCCATAGAGTCTCTTGTGAAGGTGTTCTGTTGAAGTGAGGCTCAGAGAAGCCAGGGCCTCCCAGCTTCCCTCTGAACCCTGTCGGCAGCTCCCAAGTCACCTCTGTAGGTACATAGGTTTCTATCAAGAAATGGAGATAAGCTGTCTCAACCTTGTTTTAGCTTTGGTGCCCAGCACCTGAAAGGTACTGGTGCATGTGTCCTCAGTCACTAAGTCATGTCCAACTCTGTGAGCTCATGGACTGTAGCCTGCCAGGTTCCTCTGTCCATGGGATTTTCCAAGCAAGAATACTAGAGTGGGTTGCCATTTCCTTTTCCAAGGGATCTTCCTGACACTGGGATCAAACCTGTGTCTCTTGTGTCTCCTGAATTGACAGGTGGACTCCTTACCACTGAGCCACCAGGTAAGCCCCTGAGAGGTACTCAGTATTTCTCAAATGAATGAACATGATAGAGGATAGGTGGTCTTCAGGAGAAAACTCAGATAATGGATTCAGAGAACTCTGAAACTGTCATGAAGCTGTAACTTATTATCCACACGTAGACCTGAAAGTTTCTCAAGCTTTAGACTTGGGATGTGGCTGACTCGTCAGGGGGTGTGGGAGCCCCTAGTTAGGGATGTGTGTCTAACCACAGGAGCCAAAGTTGTAGCAGGTAAGACAAGCCAGAACCAGAAGACACATCTATGGAAACAATCTCGGTTGTTTTGTGACAGGAAGTGGGGTCTGGCTGCTCAACACTCAAAAGCCTTCCCAGGTTGGTGGGAAGGGAAGTTTGTTTATTTTGGTTGCTGGCAACCAAGGAGATAGGGGAGGGTGAACTTCTGTCCAAAGACCAATTCTCTACCCTGACAATCAGGGGGCAAAAGCTTTTATAGGCTCAGGGAGGGGGCTACATGCAGAAACAGTACAGTCAGCTCTGACAGTCATCTTCAAATTGGTCACTGGTGGTCTGACCAATGTCATCTTGATTGTTTTAAGTACAATTAGTCTTCAGTTCCAGGGTTGGTGTGTTCCCATTTCCTTGAGGCCAGTTCTCAGAACTGTGGCAATTTATGTCATGGATTATAGTCTGGTCATCGTGTAGTGAACTTCTGTGACCTGGTGGGGGTTTCAGTAGTATCTACAAGACAACTCAGAGGACATAGCTCAGAATCTTATCTATAGCTTTTGAGAAGGAACCAAAGATCCTTGACTTTGCTTAATGACTAAACTTTTATTATTTAGTCTTGTTGGACAGTTTTCCTTTGCTTCTGCATTTTCTCCCTTCTCTGATTAAACTTATTCTTTGGCTAGAGTTTTTCCACAGACAAAGGGCAGGCTGAGGACGTGGAGGACAGGGCCCATAGGGTCCTACTCTGTTTCAACTTCATCATGAAAACACAGCCACTCCACTGCTCTGCTCCTATAAAATAGGATAAAAACACGTAACATTTATTGAGTGTTGACTACTTGCCAGGCACAGTGATAACTCCCTAAGGCCATGTGGTGGCCAAAAGATTGCCCCCTAAAGATGTCTGTTTCCCAATCCCTGCAGTCTGTGACTATGTTACATTAGACAGCAAAGGAAGAATTAAGGCTGCAGATGGAATTAAGGTTACTAATCAGTTGACTTTGAGATGGGTTGATTGTTTTGGATTATCTGGTCATCACAGGAGTCCTTATAAGTGAAAGCAGGAGGCAAGAGGCAGTGTCAGAGAAGGAGATGTAATGGCAGAAGCAGTGGTTGGAATGATGTGATGTGAGGGCTTGACTGACTATTGCTGAGATTGAAGGTGGAGGGAGCCATGGCTCAAGGAATGTGGGCAACCTCTAGAAGCTGGAAACACAGGAAAACAGATTCTCCTCTGAGCTTCCTTGCCCTGCTGACACCTTGATTTCGGCCCAATGACACCCATTTCAGGCTTCTGATCTCTTGAACTGTAAGTTAAAAGTGTTTTTTCCTTGAGCCACTAACTTTGGGATAATTTATTACAGCTGCAACTGGAAAAAAATACAGATTGTTTTCATCCATCCCCCTCTCTACAATAGCTCCAGCAGATGGGTACTTAATATTGCTATTTTGCAAGTGAGTAAACTAAGGACTTTCCTGGTGGTTTAGTGTTAAATAATCTGCCTGCCAGTGCAGGAGACACAGGAGATGTGGGTTCAATCCCTGGGTTGGGAAGATCCCCTGGGGTAGGAAATGGCAACCCACTCCAACATTCTTGCCTGAGAAATCCAATGGACAGAGGAGCCTGGAGGGCTACACCCCATGGGGTTGCAAAGAGTCGGACTTGACTTAGCGACTGAGCACAGACTAAGGCTTGGGGCGGGGGGCGGGGTTGACTCATCTGACCCAGAGGTGAGTGGTTGGCCTGACTCTGGAGCCACCTAAGGATAGTTTTACTTCTTCATTCCACAAATGAGAAAACTGAGGCCCAGAGGTATGTCCTGACATGCCCCAAGTCACATGTGAGTTGGTGCCAAGGCTCAGCTGTACCCTCATGAGAATAGTGTAGACCAGCGCTTCACAAACACATATGCCCACAAGTCACCAAGGGTCCTGTTAGATGCAAGCTCTATTCAGCAGGTCAGGGCTGGGATCCAGGGTGCTGTATTTCTGACCAGCCCCCCGGTGAGGCCAATATTGCTAGCCAGGGAATAGCAAAGCCATGCCCCACTTTGGGGGTTCTGAGCAACCCAAAGCTGTCAGAGAGTTTTGGGCATCTAGTGGGATGAGGGGGCCCTAGAGAGGGAGACTTAGCAGCAGATGCCTCACTGTTCTGTGACCAATGAGATTTAGGGACTCAGAGGGAAAGGTCAGAGTTAAAGGCAGGGCTATCATTCATTGAGCTCCCCTTGAGAAAGATGTCTCCAAATGTGACAATTATTTTTTAAAATAGTTTCTGTGTTACTTTAAAATTTTTACTTATTTGTTTCTTATTTTTGTCCATGCTGTGTAGCACAAGAGATCTTAGCTCTCCAACCAGGAATGGAACCCACATCCCCTACAGTGGAAGCATAGAGCCTTAATCACTGGACCAATAGGGAAGTCCTTGTGATGATTACTGTTTGATTACTGTTGTCGTTTGGAAAATCCCAGAGCCGGTGCTCTGTGACAACCTGGAAGGACGGAGTAGGGAGGGAGGTGAGTGGGGGCCTCAGGAGGGAGGGGACACAAGTATGCCTGTGGCTGATTCATGTTGATATGTGGCAAAAAAACCATCACAATGTTGTCAAGTAATTATCCTCCAATTAAATTAATTAATTTCTTAAAAAGTCATTCGAAGTTTGCCAGCATGGATCTGGCATCATGATTGCATCTACTCTTTTATGGGACAAGGCATACAGGTCAAGGGCCTCTTCCTGCCATGGAGACTGAAATAGCTGCATGTGATTGTGTGGGAAAAAGCAACAGTCTCCGTTGCCTGACATATGTTATATATATATATATATATATATATACTATATATATATATATATAAAGAAGACAATCTGCTTATTCTTCCAGAAATGTCTCTAAAGCTTTGGTGTAATCAAAGGACTCATGGTCCTGGCCCCCTCCTCTCTCAGCCCCCAAACCGCTTGTCCAGTGAATCACAAAGTCAGGACAAGAAGGTAGTTCAGTCTGTAACCGCAGTCATGCTTCTCTGAGTCTACATTTTGTGCATCACTAAAAAATATGTATAAACATGCACACACAGCGGATCTGTGTGTAGGGCCTAGTGGGAGCTTCCCCTAGCCTCTTCACTGTGGTTGCAGAATTGCCAGCTGTCTGTGGCTATTAGCACTGCCTGAAGGCTGAGAATGTTCTGGTTTCGTTTTGAAACAACAACCAGGCACGCAAACAAGAAATGTCAGCTTTTGTTTCAGACACCAGAACTCAGAGAAGGAAGCCAGTGTTTGGTTGACAGTTTCCCAGGGTATAGAGTGAAAACGTGTCTCTATAATATTTACAATAGCTTCAAAATGAAAGGATTAAAAAAAAACAAAAACTCATCCAAGTCAACATTATTAAACTTCAAAGCTCTCTAATCTCTGACCTGAAAATGAAATTTTTGATTGTTTCTATTAATAAAAGAAGTTTTCTACAACCTTTCTTAGTTCTAGGGATTGCTTCTGAGGATAGGGGTAATTCTTCAGGGAAAAGAATAAAATCTATCCACTAGTTGTCAGGATCACGCTGCAAGCTCTGAGCAGCCCTGTAAAGGACAAGATAGTTTCTTTGCCTTGGTCAGGGTCTGGATGCTCAGAGTGTGACAGGCCTGGACACCAAACCCTTCAGTGGGGAGGACTCTGACCAGCCCTGGGACTTGACGTTATGGGTGGTTTTCAGTGATCAGTGTGAGGTAGTGAGAAAACACAGCCTGGGAGTCAGACAACCTTTGTGTTATCTTGTTTAGACCCTGAACCTTTTAATTTTACTCTGGGCTTGTGTCCTTCTCTGAAAAATACAAATAATAGCACCTCTTCTCAGGATTATTGTGAGATTAAAGGAGATAATACACATGGTACAAAGTAAACCTCTAAAAATGTTTGTTCCTCCAAGTGCATGCTCAGTCATTAATTTGTGCCTGACTTTTTGCAATCCCATGGACTGTAGCCCACCAGGCCTTTTCATCCATGGGATTTCTGACCAGAGTAGGTTGTCATTTACCTTCTCCAGGGGATCTTCTGACCCAGGGATTGAACCCACATCTCCTGTACTGGCAGGTGGATTCTTTACCACTGAGCCACCAGGGAAGGCCCTTGTTCCTCCAAGAGACAGAAACAAACAGACTTTCAAGAATAATATCTGTTTGACTTGTAGAATGTATTGTTACCTTCTATCTGAAATAATCTTCCTCATTATAGTTTCCTTGGTCTACCAGTAATATTGTTTTATATTTCTTTTGCACGTACAATTGATGACAGGAGAGACAGATCCAAAGTACAATTGATGGCAAGCTGTTGTTGTCACAGTCCACAAAATGAACACATTCAGCCAAATACAGGAGAGATGCACTGTTTGCAGATGACGTGATCCTCTACATAGAAAACCCTAAAGACTCCACCAGAAAATAACTAAAGCTAATCAATGAATATAGTAAAGTTGTAGGATATAAAATACACACACAGAAATCTCTTGTATTCCTATACACTAATAATGAGAAAACAGAAAGATAAATTAAGGAAACAATTCCATTCACCATTGCAATGAAAAGAATAAAGTACTTAGGAATAAATCCACTTAAAGAAACAAAAAACCTATATATAGAAAACTATAAAACACTGATGAAAGAAATCAAAGATGACACAAATAGATGGAGAAATATACCATGTTCATGGATTGGGAGAATCAATATAGTGAAAATGAGTATACTACCAAAAGCAATCTATACATTCAATGCAATCCTTATCAAGCTACCAATGGTATTTTTCAGAGAACTAGAACAAATAATTTCACTATTTGTATGGAAATACAAAAAACCTCGAATAGCCAAAGCAATCTTGAGAAAGAAGAATGGAACTGGAGGAATCAACTTGCCTGACTTCAGACCATACTATAAAGCTACAGTCATCAAGACAGTATGATACTGGCACAAAGACGGAAATATAGATCAATGGAACAAAATAGAAAGCCTAGAGATAAATCCACACACCTATGGACACCTTATCTTTGACAAAGGAAGCAAGAATATACAATGGAGGAAAGACAAATCTCTTTAACAAGCGGTGCTGGGAAAACTGGTCAGTCACTTGTAAAAGAATGAAACTAGAACACTTTCTAACACCATACACAAAAATAAACTCAAAATGGATTAAAGATCTAAATGTAAGACCAGAAACTATAAAACTTAAAGGAAAACATAGGCAAAACATTCTCTGACATAAATCACAGCAGGATCCTCTATGACCCACCTCCCAGAGTAATGGAAATAAAAGCAAAAATAAACAAATGGGACCTAATTAAACTTAAAAGCTTTTGCACAATGAAGGAAACTATAAGCAAGGTGAAAAGACAGCCTTCAGAATGGGAGAAAATATTAACAAATGAAACAACTGACAAAGAATTAATCTCAAAAATATACAAGTAGCTCCTGCAGCTCAATTCCAGAAAAATAAATGACCCAATCAAAAAAATTGGCCAAAGAACTAATCAGACATTTCTCCAAAGAAGACATACAGATGGCTAACAAACACATGAAAAGATGCTCAATATCACTCATTATTAGAGAAATGCAAATCAAAACCACAATGAGGAACCATCTCATGCCAGTCAGAATGGCTGCTATCAAAAAGTGTACAAACAATGAATGCTGGAGAGGGTGCAGAGAAAAGGGAACCCTTAGACTATTGGTGGGAATGCAAACTAGTACAGCCACTATGGAGAACAGTGTGGAGATTCCTTAAAAAACTGGAAATAGAACTGCCATATGACCCAGCAATCCCACTGCTGGGCATACACACTGAAGAAACCAGAATCGAAAGAGACACATGTACCCCAATGTTCATTGAAGCACTGTTTATAATAGCCAGGACATGGAAGCAACCTAGATGTCCATCGGCAGACAAATGGATAAGAAAGGTGTGGTATATTTACACAATGGAATATTACTCAGCTACTAAAAAGAATGCATTCACATCAGTTCTAAGGAGGTGGATGAAACTGGAGCATATTATACAGAGTGAAGTAAGTCAGAAAGAAAAACACCAATACAGCATATTAACACATATATATGGAATTTAGAAAGATGGCAACGATGACCCCATATGTGAGACAGCAAAAGAGACACAGATGTAAAGAACAGGCTTTTGGACTCTGTGGGAGAAGGTGAGCGTGGGATGATTTGAGAGAATAACATTGAAACATGTATATTATCATATGTGAAATAGATGGCCAGTCCAGGTTTGATGCATGAGACAGGGTGCTCAGGGCTGGTGCACTGGGATGACCTTGAGGGATGGGATGGGGAGGGAGGTGGGAGGAGGATTCAGGATGAGGAACACATGTACACCCATGGCTGATTCACATCAATGTAGGCAAAAACCACTACAATGTTGTAATTAGCCTCCAATTAAAATAAATTAATTAATTAAAAAAATAATAAACATATTATAAAATATTTTTTAAAAAATATGCTCTACCCCTTAAAGAATAATTCAAGGGGCATGAACAATAAATATGGTTAAATATATTGTATATATATTAAAAAAAAGCAAATACAGGAGAAATGGCTGTCTTCAGAAAAAATGGTAATAATCAATGGGTTGATTATCCTGGTGATGTTAATCAAAGATTCAGTGCCAGAAGAGACTTTCTCTGGTGCCTGCTAGTAATTGTTGGGGACCGGGTTTTCCTTTCTTTCCTGCCTTCCCTCAACACTCCCCACCCTGCCTCCTCCCCTGCCAGCTGGCAGAGAAAGTGCTTCCAGGGTGACCTCCTTTGTCCTCTGCTCACATCCCTTAAGCCACACAGCCAGGGTCAGCTCAGGTGAACCAGACATGAGCCCTACCCCTTCAGCTACCCTAGGCCCAAACCTCCCCACCCTGGCCTCAGGACAGAAGCTGTGACATTTCACATCAGGGCAGAAGGACTGGAGTGCTGGCCATTTTCCTGCCTAATTGCCTGTCAGAGGGAGTGAAGCTTAAACTACAGGGCACTTCCTTTGCACTGGGCCTTCTAAGGCTCTAGAAATAGAGCCTCATGGTAATATGGTTTTTTAAAAATTAAAATTTGCAAGGCATATTTTAACCACAGTCAGTAAAGACCCTGTTTCTTCTTTCACGTCCTTTCCATCATTCTTTCCCATTTGGTGGGGACATTGTGGCTTTCCTTGGGCTTTGGGGAGGAAGTTGAGCTGGAGATACATATAGTTTGGGTTTAGTGATATATATTGTTGAATGCTGTGGTCTCTGCCGAGTATGTCTAGGGGCTACTATAGTTCATTGGCTGGGAGTCATGACAGTAAGATGCAGGGGACAGAGGCCATTTCATGACATGGAAAGTCCTGTGGCGTTTGGCACTGGAAGCATGAGAACAGTGAAGGAGAAACAAGATTTGAAAGGTTGGAACTGAAAAACATCTTTCAGTTGGAAAGATGTGGAATGTGGAACATTCTTCCAATCTTTAGTAAATGCAAGATTCAGCTCTCAAACAAGTTTAGTCAAAATGCATGTTCTTTCTTGTCAGGAATATACTTGAAAATGCAGCATAGACAATTATGATACTGTGTGTGTATGTGTGTGTGCATGTGTGCATGCACACGTGTGCTGTGCACACTAAGTCACTCAGTCATGTCTGACTCTTTGCAACCCTATGGACTGTAGCCCATCAGACACCTCTGTCCATGGGGATTCTCCAGGCAGGAATACTGCAGTGGGTTGCCATGCCCTCCTCCATGGGATCTTCCAAACCCAGGTCTCCCGCATTGCAGGCGGATTCTTCACTGAGCCACTAGGGAAGCCCAAGAATACTGGAGTGCGTAGCCTATCCCTTCTCCAGAGGATCTTCACCACCCAGGAATCAAACCAGGGTTCCCTGCATTGCAGGTGGATTCTTTATCAGCTGAGCTACCAGGGAAGCCTATATATATATATTTTCTTTCCCTTTCCTGTATTGATGGAAATCGCATACAACAACATTTATCAGAATTCCTGTGTTTTCAGGCAACAAGTCTGAAGCAATACCACAAAAGCAAGGTGTCTGAAGTAGTTCATAAATAAAAAGAACAAAAAGATATTTCAAAATTCAAGACAAAAACATTACACATGTACATGGCTTTACCAATAATGATTTAGATACCAGAGAAAGCATTTTCTAAGCAACAAATTACTAAAAAAAAAAAAAAAAGATTTCAATCAACCTTGCTAGAGAGAAGACTGAATTATCTTTCTATTCTCTCTATAAAAATATGATAAAATTTTTTATAGGGATCAAAGATTATGCATCCAAAACAATATAGGAAAAACTTATTTTAAGGGTGTGTCAGGGAGCTAATTAACAAATGTAACATCACTTCTCTGGATTTTTAGCTTTTGGGTATTCAATAGCTTAAAACATTTTGAATTTACTGTGATATATTGTCTCATTCTAAATAATAATAAGTAAATATTCCTTTGTATTATTTTTCCTAGCGAGGATCCCCAAAGTCATGTAAGTTTCAGGTCCCATAAAATGTAGGTCTGCCCCTCGTACTAAGGTATGATTGCAATATTTTCAAACCTTTCAAAGGATTCAAAGTCGGAGAGGCAGAGAGCACAGAATTGAAGACCAAAAATGACATTGCTGATGTACCAAAATGAGCCTGCTACTTGACCCCAGACACAGTCTGGGCTCTGTATTTGGGATGGAATTTGGGATGGATAGGTCACCTGTACACTGCCTCTCCATCCTCATATAATCAGCAGGCAACCCAAAGGACCCTGCTTGAGTCCTTAAAAAAAAAAAAGAAAAGTTTACTTTATATTAGGTCCATATAGTCAAAGCTACAGTTTTTCCAGTAGTCATGTATGGGTGTGAGAGTTGGATCGTAAAGAAGGCTGGGCACCAAAGAATTGATGCTTTTGAACTGTGGTGTTGGAGAAGACTCTTCAGAGTCCCTTGAACTGCAAGGAGATCCAACCAGTCAATCCTAAAGGAAATCAGTCCTGAATATTCATTGGAAGGACTGATGCTGAAGCTGAAGCTCCAATACTTTGGCCACTTGATGCAAAGACCTGACTCACTGGAAAAAACCCTGATGTTGGGAAAGATTGAAGGCAGGAGGAGAAGGGGGACAACAGGACGAGATGGTTGGATGGCATCACCGACTCAATGGACATGAGTTTGAGCAAGCTTCGGGAGATGGTGAAGGACAAGGAAGCCTGGTGTGCTAGAGTCCATAAAGTCACAAAGAGTGGCTGAACACAACTGAGTGACTGAACTGAACTCAGTGTATAGTCAATTAACAATGTTGTCATAGTTTCGGGTAGATAGCAAAGGGACTCAGCCATACATACACATGTATCCATCTCTCCCCCAAACTCCCCTCCCATCCAGGCTGCCACATAATCTTGAGCAGAGTTCCCTGTGCTGTACAGTAGGTCCTGGTTGGTTATCCATTTTAAATATCTGCTTGAATCCTTTTGGAGTTACTACTACAACTTTTCTTCCTCTTCTTTTTTTTTTTAAATTGAATTTGTATTTTGAAGACAACACGTGTCAAACCTTCAAAAGACAAAGAACACTATGATATTTCTTTCTAACGAGAGACAGTTTCCCCATCCAGAGGCCTCCTCTCTACAGGAAACTGATGGTGTTTTCAAAGTAACAACCTCCATACTTTAACACAGATTCTAGGAAACAGAGGCCTCAACACAGAGTGTTGACAAACTAATGTCTCTGCTTTTTAATATGCTGTCTGGGTTGGTCATAACTTTCTTTCCAAGGAGTAAGAGCCTTTTAATTTCATGGCTGCAATCACCATCTGCAGTGATTTTGGAGCCCCCCCAAAATAAAGTCAGCCACTGTTTCCATTGTTTCCCCATCTATTTGCCATGAAGTAATGGGACCAGATGACATGATATTAGTTTTCTGAATGTTGAGCGTTAAGCCAACTTTTTCACTCTCCTCTTTCACTTTCATCAAGAGGCTCTTTAGTTCTTCACTTTCTGCCATAAGGGTGGTGTCATCTACTCATCTGAGGTTATTGATATTTCTCCCGGCAATCTCGATTCCAGCTTGTGCATTACATGTTGATTTTTTACTATAGAATGAGAGACTTTAGTTCATTTCCACCTTCCCACTTCCACTTTCTACCACCCTATATGGACATTTCTGAAATTGGGGTTAAATCAACATTTGGTATTTATATAACCATGAATATGTACATATATTCACTTAGAAAAAGATAGAGACCCCTCTGTCCTGGCTCCGATTGGGATTGGCTGCTCACTGGGTCTGCTGTCCAGTTGTGACTCAGCTTCTTTTCGTCAGCTCCCGGGGAATTTCCTTTGTCCACACTCTGTGTTGAAGCCTCTATTTCCTAGAATCTGTGTCTTCCTCTTTCATGGTTTAATTCTTTCCTTTGGTGGAGTACATCCTTCTGGAACTTTCTGAGAAGAAGGTACTCTTTACCACTGCGTGGACTGTAGACCGGCAGCCTCCTCTCTCATGGGATTATCCAAGCAAGAATACTGAAGTGAGTTGCCATTTCCTTCTCCAGGGGATCTTCTCCAACAGGGGATCAAACCCGCATCTCCTGCATGCAGGCGGATTCTTTATGCTGAGCCACCAGGAAAGCTCCCGAGAAGGAGTTGGTGGAGGGAAATTTTGAAGCCCTTGCTGGTGTGAAAAAGACTTTATTTTATCTTCATATTCAATTAGTATTTTAACTAGGTGTCGGGAGTCGCTGGGAAGTGCCCAGACCGTGACAAGGTCACAGGATGAGAGAGGAACCTGCAAGGCAGCTCTTCCCCTCAGGGTCACCCCGGGGACCCAGTTTGTCCCCTTTCTCTTTCTGTCTTACTGTTATTGTGCTTTCTACTAAATCTTGGAAATGTAATATGTAGTAATCAGGCCTCCCCAGAATAGCCCAAGCCGAGGGTATGGCTATGGGTAGAAATAAGGAAAAGGCCACAGGCATAGTTTGGCTGCTTGCTCAGAAGATTATAATGTTCTAGATTAGAAAAGAGTAGAGACATTTAGATTCAGAAGTAGATGTACTGCTTCAGTTTACTTGCTCTTTGGTCAAGAGAGTTTTCATTGTTGCTATTTCAGTGCTGCTATTTGTCCACTGTTTCCATTCCCTTAATAAACAGAATATTATGGGTATTTTTGTAGAATTAGAAAATGTGTAACATAGGATTTCAATAGTATGAAAGATTTATGTTAACCAGCCTCACTGCCATCACCTCACTATTAATAGAGGTGTTTTGCTGTTTTAGAGGTGTTTTGCTGTTTCTTAGTTAAAGATTGTAGACTGAGGTTGTGTGGTCTTAGACAAAGAAAAATATCGAGGTTTTCTCATGGTACTATTCTCAGAAATGTCAAACATGTTTTTCATAACCCTTCCCATGCATTGTTTTATTGTCCAAAGAATTCATACTATATCTGGAATCTATGGAACATTGTTTTTGTCAGAGTGAAAATGTTAGGCCATTGAGGCAAGAAGACTATGTACAGGACATTCAAGGAAAAAGCCCTGTAATCAAGATTGTTCCAGATGAAGTCATTGGAAAAGATATGAGGGAAAGTGTTGATGGAAGTATGAAACCAACATCTGATGTAACATGGGGTGATGGTAAGGGGGAGGCAAGAAAAACAATTCTATATAATCTGAGCTGTTAAAAAATAAACAGAGAGAGTTCTTGCATTGCAACCAGAGTCCATGCACTTCTTTTCGCTGACGCCACTCATCCCTTGAGTATTCCTGGACTGCCGGGGTTGGACTCCGGCAACAAGGCAGAGAATTCTAGGTTGGAGAAGATTTTCCTCAAAACTTGGAAGACATCGCTCCATTCTCGTCCAGATTTTGGTGTTGTCAAGAAACCCAATGCCAATCGTTCTTAGTCTGTTCTGTAAACTTTCAGGATCTTTTCCTTATTGTGGATGTTCTGAAGTGGCAGGTAACATGCTTTTTTGGCCCTCTGGTCCCTCATTTTTCTGTTTCAGAGGATACTTCAGTTCTGAGAAATGTATTATTTCCTTAATAAATTTGTCCTCTCCATTTTCTCTGCTTTTTCTTTCTTGAGTACCTAGCATTGTTTACGTATTTTAATATATATTAAATATATTTTAATAGCATTGTTTTATACCTAGCTCTGGTATACCAGAATCTGTTCTAGGCTCTTGGGACATAACAATGAATGAAAGAGATAAAATCTCTCCCCATGCTGAACTTGTGTCTTTACAATGGTGGGCCAGATGTTGAATTTTCTGAGTTAATGCTTCAATTTTCTCATCATTTTTATTTCCCCTTTTTTATAATTAAGACTCTCCCCACTCCCCCCCCTGTTTTTTTGGACCACACAACAAGGCATCCCTCACCAGGGATCAAACCTGTGTCCCCTGCAGTGGAAGCACAGAGCCCTAATCACCAGGGAATTCCCGAGACTTTACTTTTTAAAAAAACTTTCATTATTTTATTTATTTATTTATATTTTTGGCTGTGTTGGGTCTTTGTTGCTGCACGAGCTTCTCTCTAGTTGTGGTGAGTGGGGGCTACTCTCTAGATGTGGTGTGCAAGTTTCTCGTTGTGGTCGGTGGCTTTTCTCTGTTGTGGAGCACAGGCCCTAGGCACATGGGCGTCAGTAACTGTAGCACAGGAGCTTAGTTGCTCAGTGGTGTGTGGATCTTCCTGGGCCAGAGATTGAACCAGTGTCCCCTGCATGCCAAGGCTGACTCTTAACTACTGGACCATCAGGGAAGCCTGACTTTACTTTTTAAAGCAACTTTAGTTACCGAAAAATCAAACAGATTGTGTAAAGGGTTCCCATATGCTCCCCCCTTCCCTGTTCCTCTCTGTTTCACTTTCCTCTATAGTTAATAGTTCTCAGTAGTGTGAAACATTTATTATAATTGATGAACCAATATGCTAACTGGAGTCCATAGCTTTCATTTGAATTCATTCTTTGTGCAGTACAGGCCCATGAGTTTTGAGAAATACATGTCATATACCCACCATTATCATATCATTCAGAATAGTTTGTCCTAAAAATCACCTGTGCTCCATTTATATCTCCCTCCAACAAGCACTGACTTTTTTAAATTAGATCTTTAGTTTTGCCTTTTTCTACAATGTCTTATAGTTGGAATCATATAGTATGTAGCCTTTTTAGACTGGCTTATTTCATTTAGCATATGCATTTGAAGTTCTGCCTTATAAAGCTGTTTATGGCTTGATAGCTCATTTCTTAACACTGAATAATATTCCATTATCTGGGTATATCACGGTTTGTTCATCTGTTTAAGGACATCTTGGTTGCTTCCAATTTTTTGCAATTATAAATAAACTTGCTATAAATATTCGTGTACAGGTCTTTGTGTAGAACACAAGTTTCCGACTCATTTGGGTAAACATGAACGTGATTGCTGAATCTTGTGGCAAGACTGTTTTCCCCCTAGCTTTATTGAGAGATAGCTGACATATGAACTGTGCTTAGCTTTTTAAGATACTGCCCAACTGTCTTTGAAAGTGGCTATACTACTTTGCCTTCCAACCAGAAACAAAAACAAATGAGGGGTGCTCTTGCTCTGCATCCTTTCCAGAATTTGGTGGTGTTGGGTTTTTGTTTTTGGTGGTTTTTTCTTTTTTTTGATGCTAGCCACTCCAAATCAATGTACAGTGGTATCTCATAGTTATTTTAATTTGCAATTCCCCAGTCACATATGACATGGGGCATCTTTTCATGTGCTTGTTTGCCATCTGTATATCTTCTTTGGTGCAGTGTCTATTCAGACCTTTTGCTTTTTTAAAATTGGGTGGTTTGTTTCCTTATTGTTGGGTTTGAGTTCTTTGTATATTCTGAATACAAGTCCTTTTATCAGATACACGTTTTGCAAATATTTTCTCCCAATCTGTGACTTGTCTTCTCGTTCCCTTAACGATGTCTTTTGTGTAGTAGATTTTGATTTTAATGAAGTCTGACATCGTTTTGGATTGTGCTTTTGGTGTTCTGTTTTTAAAATTATGCCAAACCCAAGGTCACCTAGATTTTCTCCTATGTTATCTTCTAGAAGTTTTATAGTTCTGAATTTACATTTAGGTCTAGGACTCATTTGGGGTTAATTTTTGCCAAAAGTGTAAAATCTACACTTGGATTAATTTGGGGTTTTTTGGCCTGTGGATCTCCAGTTGTTCCAGCACCGTTTGTTAAAAAGACCTCTTGTCTCTTCTACTTCCTGAGAGATTTTCTCATCAGCAACAGATATCTCCATCTTGGTTTAGAATGCTTTTTTAAAAAAACAAAACAAAACAAACTCTGTCTTGGCCATGGAAGGAATGGACCCATGCCCTCAGCACCCTCCTTTCACCTCCAGCAACAGTGCGTGTTTCTCTCTGTACCTTGGGGTCACTAGGTGGCATCCATTCTGCTGAGCTCTGCCTTTTCCCTGCTTTGTGGTTGACCATATTGGGTTGGCCAAAAGAATCAAACATTTTTGCCAACCCAGTATATGCAGGTCTTCTGTAGGTATGAAAATTCCAACTTGTGGGAAAAAACTGACCATTTAAATTCAGTCCAGAAATAGGGACTGACTTCCTGATGCAGAGAAATGCTACACAACGCAGAAAAGAACACTCATAGAGTCACTGTTGGAGAAGGAAATGGCAACCCACTCCAGTGTTCTTACCTAGAGACTCCTGTGGACAGAGGAGCCTGGTGGGCTGCCATCTGTGGGGCTGCACAGAGTAGGACATGACTGAAGTGACTGAGCAGCAGCAGCAGAGTCACTGTAGTTTAGGGGTTCCAAGTATAGACAGCTTGGGTTCAAAGACTGGCTCTGCCTCTGCCTGGCCATGAAAGCTTGCATAAGACAGTTAAACCCTTTCTGCCTCTGTTTCCTTATCTCTAAAGTAGGAGTAATAATAGAAATTGCCTCCTAGGGTGGATTAAATGACTTATTTCATGCCAAGGGGGTAGAACAATGCCTAGCACACAGGAAGAGGCATAAACATATTTGCTATGATCATTACTGCCTGACTAAGCATATGAGTCACCAAGAACTCAGAATCAAACTTTATTCCCCTTGTGCAACTTGTCACTGGAAATAAGGCAAGCTGGGGCTGGAATCACTGGGGTAGCTGACTCATTCCAGCTTTTCCAATCCCGACCAGCTTTCACATTTCAGGGCTCATTTAGAATGAGGAAGTACCAGCATCAATGATAAGTGAAAGGGTTTACACTGCTTTAGCAAACTATTTTATTGGCGTCCCAGAAATATCATGACCCCAATTAATCTAGTCCTGGGAACTGGGACTGTTTATAAGTCCCCATTGGGTTACGCCAACTCAGTACTGGCTCAGGAACACTAAATCTAGGTACCAAGGAAACTTCAGGTTCTTCTCTGATAACCTGACCCTGTTTTCTTGGTGCTACTTCTATCATTTCATCACCCACACTACCTCTGCTCCTAGCTCCCACTTCCAAAAGTAGGATGTTGTCCGAAGCCCTGTCAATCTCCCTGGAAGGACTCCAGTTTTCACATCAGAGTTTGACCTTTTACTGAGTTCAGAGACAGACAAGCTCCCTAGAACTTGGGAACCAGCCCATGGTACTAAGTTCAAAGGAAATAATTGTGCCTCTGCATGCGTGCCCAGTCGTGTCTGGCTCTTTGCAACCCTGTGGATTGTAGCTTATCAGACTTCTCTGTCATGGGTTTATCCAAGCAAAAATACTGGAGAGGGTTGCCATACCCTCCTCCAGGGGATCTTCCCGACCCAGGGATCGAACCCACCCCTCCTGCATTGGCAGGCAGATTCTTTACTACTGAGCTACCTGAAGGAAATGAAATAATACTCTTCCTTATAATGTAATCAAGTAAATAGAAAAGGTCAATATATATAGTTAGATGTCTTGGGAGAAAAAAAATGAAATAATTTTTTGAAGAGTTCTGAGATGTTTTAAAGTTTCTTTTAAGTGTTTTCCCTTCCCTTGTCTCCTGATCTATCTCTTACATCTGGATTTGGGGAGTGGTTGAAATGGTATAGTCTCGATTGCTGGGAGAAAGTCATCGTCAAGTTGGGGTGTGTGAAACACAGGTCTTTAAGAAATGACGACTAGCTCTCATTTTCTCTGTCCTTGACAGCAAGGTCAGAAAGAGGGGGAAAGTGGGTTAGTTCTTTTTAAAAGTGTTGAGGAGGAGGTTGAAAGGTTAGAAAGCTCAAGTCTCCTGGAAACTTTGTGTGGGAATTCCACCACTTTATCTTCAGGACCCAAGGTAATAATGGTCATGATGATGATGGTAATGATGTTCACATGAAAGCCTTTCATCTATAGACAAAAAGCACAACACAACCACTAATTAATTCTGAGGGCAAGGCAGGCAAACATCATTATCTTCAATTTACAGGTTAGGAATCCAGGCAAGAGGAAATTAAACCCTTTACCAAGGCCAGAAATGAAGAGTACCCACCTCCTTACTTCTCACTGGTTGCCCTAAAGATGGCTTCAGAAGGTCTTTGGTTTATGCCGCAGAACAAGCTAGCTCCTTGTTGTGTCTGACTCTTCTCTTTACAGAGTTTGATGAGGACAGGAAAGATATCTGGTAGAATGATGTCTCTACCAGAGAATGATTTTGAGGGTGGTTACATCTCTACCTAACCATGGAAGTGGAAGTGCAGAAGGTGTACATGAAACACTGTAATCCACTTGAAGGCGAGAACTGTATAACTCACCTTTTTGTGTCAACTACAATACCCAGCATAGAGTCTAGCCATAGATCTTTACCAATTCTGGTTATTTTTGGAGTGATCGGTTCTTTGGCAAGGAGACATTTTCTTTTTATCTAGTGTCTATTGAGTTAGTTTAATTTTCTTATTCCAAGAACAATTTAGGGAGTGTGAGAAAGGAGAGCCAACCATCAAGGATTCATGTTCCTTCCCATATAGAGTTGCTTGAAGGAAGAGTGTGCCCAACTGGGAAACATATTTCCAAGAAATTTTGCATCTGTGTGACTAATGTTGAACAATGGAAAGTGCAAAGAAATGGTGTGTGCTTTCCAGGTTGAAGCAGTCAATGTTCTGATATGCTTCCTATCTTTCTACCTCATGGTGAAAAGGACCTGGGCTCCTGAGGAGGGGAATCACCACATAATGGCTGCATTAGACTTAAGTCAAGTGAGAGGCTGAGTGTGTGTGCCCAGTTGCTCGGTCGGGTCTCACTCTGTAACCCCGTGGACTGTAGCCTACCAGGCTCCTCTGTCTATGGGATTTCCAAGGCAAGAATACTGGGGTGTGTTACTGTTTCCTTCTCCAGGGGACCTTCCCCACCCAGGGTTTAAACCCATGCCTTCTGTGTCTCCTTGCATTATCAGGTGGATTCTTTACTGCTGAGTCACCTGTGAAGCCCAACTCAGAGGTCATCCTCACTTACTGCTTTGAGATTTTGGAGCCATTTGTAATTTAATTGTAAATTTAGTAGGCCTACTCTGACTAATACCTTAGAATATATCCAATGTGATCAACAACAACTAAGAGATGAAGCAATTAAGGCAAAAAGAAAGCAAGGGTAGGAAAACAGGATGAACACAAGTGCAAAGGGTGTACAGACAATACATGCCCTGTAGTACTGTGCAAGTTGTTGGAAGTAGGCAATGTGTTTAGCTTTGAATTTCCCAACATCCAACGTAAACAGAAAAATTCTGTAAGTTACCAGATTCATTATGCCCGGAAAAGAACACAGGCTCACATTCAGGAGAAACACACATTTTTCTGGTTATTCAAACCTAGAGGCATTTCTCTTAAGAGGCCTGAAAAAGGGGATCAATGCTGTCAGCTGGATTGGGCCACATCCTTAGTAGCACCAACTTCCCAGCTGGCGTTAGTAGTAAAGCACCTGCCTGCCGATGTAGGAGACATAAAAGATGAAGGTTTGATCCCTGAGTTGGGAGGATCACCTCAAGGAGGAAATGGCAACCCACTCCAGTACTTGTGTCTGGAGAATCTCATGGACAGAGAAGCCTGGTGGGCTACAGTCCATAAAACTGCAAAGAGTAGGACACGACTAAACCAATTTAGCACTTAGTAGTATCACTGAAATGGCCCTACAGCTGGCATAGTGTTCACTAATGCAAAAGAGGGCATTCTATGAAAGGCCAGTTCAGAAATGGACCTTTTAGGAGAGGCTAAGAAAATACAGTGCACAAAGGCAGCTGTCTGATTGTCTGGCTTAATCCAACGTGGTGGCTTCCTTGCTTTAGCACAGGCTCTGGGAGTATCACTAGAGAATCAGAACCATCTGGGACTTCCCTGGTAGTCCAGTGGTTAAGAATCTGACTTCCAATGCAGGGGACATGGGTTCGATTCCTGGTCCGGAAAGATCCCACATGTCTCAGGGCAACTGAGCCGCAACTAGAGAAGCCTGCAGGCTGAAACAAAGATCTGGAACATCCTAAATAAATACATAAATACCGTCTGCTTCTAGATGAGCCACAAAATAGAAGCCCAACCACATCATCCTGCAAGAAAACAGCCTGACCCACTGCCTGGATGGTCTTGTCCTTTGATCAGATGTGCCAGGAGGCGGCCCAACACCTGACTTGCTGACCATTAATCGAGGAAGTTCTCCACCCTGACCCATTTGCTTGAGCGGATGGTCCCAGTGAGGATTTTCATTCAGTTTCCACATCTGAAGGGTGGTGGTGGGAAGGAAGTCAAGGCTACACCTACTGAGGTCACCCTAGGTTTCCTAAGGTCCACAGGTGTGGATGACAAACATCTGGCCAGGAAGCCGGTCCTTGGAGTGAGGTTTCTCGGCCACGCCATCAGGAAAGAGGAAGGCTCCTTGGCGTCATTCTGGCTGGCATTCAAATCCTCGGGGCTTGTGGAGCAAGGAATGGCCTTCTAAAGGCTGCCCTGCCCAGGTCTTTAGGATGAACTGGATTACATCTCCTAATGTCTCATCCTTCCTGAAGCCAGGTGCTTCACCCTGCCAGCAGGAATCACACACCTCCCTCTGAAGGAGGTAACCAGTTGTTCTCGGGGAGTGATGAGCCATGGGGAATGACTTGACTTTTCTCCCAGAAAGTGTGCTCTCCATTTGCCTAGAGGGACAAAGAGTAGACTCGTCAAAGATTTCAAAGTTGCTTTAACTCTTGTCCTCCCCTCTCTGTTTTCCTTCTCCCATTCCCTTCCTCCCTTTAAGACACAGCTGGAGGGACTTCCCTAGTGGTCCAGTGGCTAAGACTCTGTGCTCTCAATGCAGGGGGCCTGGGTTTGATACCTGGTCAGGGAACTAGATCCCCATGTGTCCCAATCAACACCCAGTGCAGCCAAATTAATTAATTAAAAAAAATTTTTTTAAGACACAGATGGAAACAATGTTAACCCTAAACCATGGATATTATATTTACCAGTGATAGTAAGTAAGCAAGTGTTAGTCACTCAGTGGTGTCCGACTCTGAAACCCCATGGACTGTAGCCCACCAGGCTCCTCTGTCCATGGAATTCTCCAGGCAAGAATATTGAAGTGGATTGCCATTTCCTTCCCCAGGGGATCTCCCCAACCCAGAGATTGAACCTGGGTTGCCTGGATTGCAGGCAGTTCTTTACCGTCTGAGCCACAAGGGAAGCCCTGGTAAGTACCAGTGATACTTACTTACAAAGGCTGATACCAATCAGATGCAATAGCCTTCTCTTCTTTTTGAAGATCTTCATGAAACCTTTCTTTTTCCCACTTTGAGTATGACCAGGAAGTTGGTGGAACAGAGTCAGCTAAGAACACTGGCTTCTGGCTCATCAGATCTAGATTTGATCCCACCTGATTTCATCAGCTGCTGGATCTTGGCAAACCCCCCGTTTCCTCATGTGATTGTCTAGGAGGTTTAAGGGAGGTGATGTTACAAAATGCCTAGTAGGAATAACTGAGGTCCTGCTCACTAGTATCCTTTCTCTTCAGGCTAGACAATTACAGATACATTTTGTTGCTGTTTAGACACTCAGTCTTATGCGACTCTTTGCAACCCATGGGTTATAGCCTGCCAGACTTCTCTGTCCATGGGGTTTCCCAGGCAAGAATACTGGAGTGAATCACCATTTCCTTCTCCAGGGGATCATTCCAACACAGGGATCAAACCTGGGTCTCCTGCATTGCAGGTGGACTCTTTAACATCTGAGCCACAAGTGAAGCCCAGATATAGCTATAGCTATACACTATATATAATACATATAAATAACTGGTACATGGTTTTTAATGAATTCAATCATTTTATTATTGTTATTTTGTGTAGGAAGATCCTCCCCTATCTTCTTCTGAAAATGTTGTCAGACATACAGTAATTTTTGTAAGTTAAATTGGATTTATTTTAAGAATTTGGGTGAATTTCAGACTCCCTCTGAGACTGTAAAGGAAGGCATGACTATTTGAAAAAAAAAAAAAGAATCAAACCACTAAGCTAAAGCTCTGTGTCTGGTCATTGTATTCTTTAGAGACCTTTCCAAGACCTTTCATTCTTTGGGGTGGGGGGGGGGCAGTGGTGTGTGGGGCTGACGTCTTTCCTCTTCAACTAATTTTTCACAAACTTCAAAGCCATTATCACACCCAAGGGTCACCAAACATCCTAGGATCTGAGTCACCGAGGAAGTGCCTGGAAGGGTGGACTTCTGGGTTCCTGGGGCAAGTGATGCTTCTTCCAAAAGTTAAAAAGTGTTAGTTGTTCAGTTGTGTCTCTTTGCGACCCCATTGCCTGTAGCCCTCTAGGTTCCTCTATCCATGTAATTCTCCAGGCAAGAATACTGGAGTGGGCTGCTATGCCCTTCTCCAGGGGATCTTCGTGGCCCAGGGATCAAACCCAGGTATCCCTCATTGCAGCAGATTCTTTACCATCTGAGCCACCAGGGAAGCCCCTACTTCTTCCTAGGGGTATGTGTTATCCTGGGCAGAGCCTGGCCTGATGTTGCTGAGGTTTAGAATGTGGTTTTTAACCTTGAAAGTTCCCTCTTAAAAGTCAAAGATGCTGTCTCCCTGGCATCTCTGCAGTTAATCCCCTGGAATAGTCTTATTGAGGGTGAAGAAATGCAAGTAAGACTCTCAGGGAACATGGACTATAATGTCTTCTGTTCCCTCCTTCCCCTTGCCCTATTGACTTAGAGACCACCCTGGCAACAGCTCTATTTAAGGTGGGCTAGGACTGAGTTTTCCAGTTAATGGTAAACTAGAAGAAATTTTCCAGTAGACTTCCAGTTCACCAGTTTCCTGGGTCCCCTTCTTCGGTACCTAGAAGACAATACTAGTTTCTGGGACCCTGAAGCCTATGCATAGTAAACATGGCCTTTACCTTGGGTCTTAGTCTGTTCAAGCTGCTATAACAAATTACCTTAGACTGCATGACTTAAACAACAGAAATGTGTTTTTTACAGTTCTGGAGTCTGGGAAGTCCAAGATCAAGGTCCTGGCAGATTTGATGTCCAACAATGGCTCACTTCCTATTCACAGATGGCAAACTTCTTGCTGTGTCTTCACATGGTAGAAGGAGTGAGGCAGCTCCCAGGGGTCTCTTTCATAAGCCTCCTAATCTCCTTCCCGAGGACTCCACTCTCATAACCTTTCATGAAAAATGCCATCTCTCAAAGGTCCCACTTCCTAATACCAACACCCTGAGGGTTAGAATTTCAACACAAAATTTTTGGAGAGTGTAAATATTCATTCCGCTGTATTTGATGTTGTCATCTAGAAATAGGAAGCCAGTGGTTTAGTCTGCAATAAGCCAGAACCTGAATAAGTCAGGTTAACAGTAAACCAAGATCATAAGTAGTATGTGTTAAATGAAGAAATAGGGCCCAGCCAAGGCCAGGATGTTATGCAGTCTGGACACCTGTCTCCACCAACCACAGAGTGTGTTTATATTAATTTGATCAACTCCTGGTCCTTGTTGTTCATTTCTGTCTGCCTCTCCCTCTATGGAAGGGCCCACACTGGTATTTAACAGAAAGGTAAACTCAGGGAGAGCTGCAGGAGGTTTTGTATGCTCAGGAAAATGCCATGTGAACATGGATGTTTAATTAATAACTGTTTGCCTTTGGTGGTGGTGATGACAGGTTCCTTCCTAGTAGGATATACAGTTCCTGATATAGCAAGCATTATAGTTTTGCAGTTAATCATGTGCTTAAATTGGAGAAGACAATGGCACCCCACTCCAGTATTCTTGCCTGGAAAGTCCCATGGACGGAGGAGCCTGGTGGGCTGCAGTCCATGCGGTCACTAAGAGTCGGACACAACTGAGCGACTTCACTTTCACTTTTCACTTTCATGCATTAGAGAAGGAAATGGCAACCCACTCCAGTGTTCTTGCCTGGAGAATCCCAGGGACGGGGGAGCGTGGTGGGCTGCCATCTATAGGGTTACATAGAGTCGGACACGACTGAAGTAACTTAGCAGCAGCAGCATGTGCTTAAATATATGTATACCCAATATATCGTATATAGTACTGATATGATATTTATGCGTGTGTATATATACACACAGTAGTTTCTAGGTGGCTCAGTGGTAAAGAATCTGCCTGCCAATGTACAAGCCACAGGAACCGCAGGTTCAATCCCTGGTCTGGGAAGATCCCCTGGAGGAGGAAATGGCAACCCACTCCAATATTCTTGCCTGGAGAATTTCATGGACAGAGGAGCCTGGCGGCCTACTGTCCATGGCATTGCAGAACAGATCTGACGTGACTTCAGTGGCTGAGCATGCATGCACATACACACACATACATATATACACACACAGACACAGGCACGCATATCTTGTGCCTTTGGTTTTGTGGTTTGATTGTTGTAGATTATATTTGAAACTTTCAGTGCCTTGAAAGCAGCAGATCCCTTGACCTGACATTCTGAGAGAGTCATTTCCTAGGCAGGTTGATAAGAAGTCTAGGGGTCCCCAATGAGAGAGAGGTCTGGGATATTCAAGGAGGAAGAAAGGACAAACTTTTTTACTTTTTTTCCTCTACATTCCTTAGGAATATATAACAATAATGTATCCTGCCTGAGGACAGTCTTTGGATTAAACCCTCTAGCCAACTCTGTTATCTTAAAATGTAAATTATGGGAGTAGGTCTGGTCTTTACAAGGATGTATCCTGCCTGAGGACAATCTTTGGATTATACCTTCTAGCCAACTCTGTTATCTTAAAATGTAAATTATGGGAGTGGGTCTGGTGAGGTCTTTGCAACCTCCAGACATTCTTTGGATTCATTGGAGAGTATATAACTCCATTGCTAACACTAGCAAAGGGGTACTCTTTTGCCCCCTTCTGATGCCTATGTCAGAAGCTTTCTCTATCTCCTTTATACTTTAATAAAACTTTATTACACATAAGCTCTGAGCGATCCAGCCTCGTCTCTGGCCCCGGATTGAATTCATCTCCTCCGGAGGCCAAGAATCCCGTGTCTCATCGTTCAGCAACAACCTTTCAATTCTGTTTTGGTGGTGCCAAGGTGCTGATGAGATATCTGAAGGGCTGCGTGGAGTCTGTGGGCTCCTTTCACACCTGCCCAGCCATCTCAGCAACAGAACTCACCCTCTGGAAAACCCGCCTCCCACACCTGTCTCTGAGGCTGGAATTCCTTCTACTTGGAGCAAAATCTTCTATTTCAGTTCTATTTAAACAAACATTCAAATACCCTAGTGGAGGCAACCAAGTTGAAACTTGCCGGAAGGCAGTTTTTACATCTAGAACGAGAAGTGTGTAGCCTCTTAGCTGGGAGTGGACACATCACTGGAAAAAGGAATTGAGAAGAAACCAACACAATACTGCAAAGCAATTATCCTCCAATTAAAAAAAAAAAAAAAGAGGAATTGAGAGTCTGAGAGTCAGAACTCATTACTTCACGCTTTTCCTTTCAACTTCATCTTGCTTCCCTGTCTCATCTTTGAAGAAGCTTCCAGTTCCTGGCAGGGTCGTGTTCGATGTGAGCCATGGATTATCTGTCTACATGCTTTATCTGTGCTTTCAATGTAAATTTTTGACCATCATTTATTCAAGACCTGGCAATAATTAACCCCCCATAAGGAAACCACATGATTTTCTTAGTGAAATGACATCAGAACATAATTTCCTGGAGTCATCGAGAACTGTAAACAGCTATAGTCACGTTTAGGCCATTGCGTGTCAGACAGTGCCAAAGTCCTCTTTATTTATACAATGTGTCTGACCTCTCTGGGCACTGCTAGGCTCAAGCAATGAGTGAGGTGGGTCTTCAGGGGACGTGGGTGAGCCTTGCCTGGGAGTCATGTAGACACAAAATTATCCTGCGTGTTTAACCAAAAACTTCCCTGGAGTTGGAGGTAGCATGACTGTCCAAGTATCAAACGCTTTTCTGAGCTGTGCTTCTTCACTCAGTTGTATCCAACTCTGCAACCCCGTAGACTGTAGCCCGCCAGGCTCCACTGTCCATGGGGATTCTCCAGGCAAGAATACTGGAGTGGGTTGCCATGCCCTCCTCCAGGGGATCTTCCCAACCTAGGAATTGAACCGGGGTCTCTTGCATTGCAGGCAGATTCTTTAGCAGCTGAACTACCAGGGAAGCACTTTTTTGAGTACCTATTTGCTATTGGAACTCAAGAAATTGTTTGTTTTTTTTAAGCAAAAAAATAATAATACTGTTTCAGTCTTGAAAAAATGTGCCTGACACAGATGCCTTTCTGTTCTGAAAAGACAGCTACTCTCTCCTCAAGCCTTCAAATGCTAAAGTTCATTCTTATTTGAAGTAAAATTATCTGAAGGCAAATAAGGAGAGTTAGCTTCAGTTCAGTTCAACTCAGCCACTCAGTCGTGTCTGACTCTTTGTGACCCCATGGACTGCAGAACGCCAGGCTTCTCTGTCCATCACCAACTCCCAGAGTTTACTCAAACTCACGTCCATGGAGTCGGTGATGCCGTCCAACCATCTCATCCTCTGTCTTCCCCTTCTCCTCCCACCTTCAATCTTTCCCAACATCAGGGTCTTTTCAAATGAGCTCTTCAACTCAGGTGGCCAAAGTATTTCAGCTTCAACATCAGTCCTTCCAATGAACACTCAGGACTGATCTCCTTTAGGATGAGATAGCTTAGAGAGAACCATTAGGAAAAATATTTTTTCAGCTCTGTAAAGAATCTGACAGGACTGAGCGACTGAACTGAACTGAACATTTAAGCAATGCTGCCCTCTTCAGGATTAAACTAGAATTTCAGCTCAGCAGTTTATGTTAATACATTTCCCAACATTGGTTAGTTTGAAGAGAACGTGAAGGTTTAGGGATCTTTATCTATAGAAATCCCCCAAACTGGGATTTTTATCCATTTTATTTTACTTTACTATTTTACTTCATTTCATTCATTTTTATTATTTCAATTTTTTTTTTTTTTTTTTTGCCACACTGCACAGCATGTGGGATTTTAGTTCTTTGACCAGGGTTGGACCCAGGCCACCTGCAGTGGAAGTGTAGAGACTAAACAGCTAGACCAACAGGGAAGTCCCTAGATGTCAACTTTAAAATGTGCAGGGGGCACATAATAGCTCACAACTATTTTAGGGGACTTAGGAAGGAAGCTTGAGGATCCCTGTGTTAGTCGCTCAGTCGTATCTGACTCTTTTTGCCCCCACAGAGTGTAGCCCACCAGGCTCCTCTGCCCATGGAATTCTCCAGGCCAGAATACAGGAGTGGGTAGCCATTCCCTTCTCCAGGGGATCTTCCCCACCCAGGGATCGAACCCTGGTCTCCTGCGTTGTATGCAGATTCTTTACCATCCGAGCCACCAGGGAAGATCCTGAAGATCCCTCCGTTCAGCTCAGTCGCTCGGTCATGTCCGACTCTTGGCAACCCCGTGGACTGCATCACTCCAGGCTTCGCTCCATCTTGGAGCAGCTCTTGGAGTTGGCGATGGACGGGGAGGCCTGGCGTACTGCAGTCCACGGGGTCACAAAGAGTCAGAAATGACCGAAGGACTAACACAGAGATCCTCAATCTTCATTTCTATGTCCCCTAAGATAGTGAGCAAGTGTGTGCCCCCTGCACATTTTGAAGTTGACATCTAGGGACTTCCCTGTTGGTCCAGCCATTTAGCTTCTACGCTTCCACTGCAGGTGGCATGGGTTCTAACCCTGGCCAGGAAACTAAGATCCCACATGCCATGCAGGGTGGCAAAAAATTTTTTTAATATATTTTGAAATAATAAAAATGAATGAAATGAAATGAAATAGTAAAGTAAAATAAAATAGGTTTAAAAAATGCCCCCTGAATCTCCTCGTGGGCAAAGTCAGCCTCCACTGTCAAGCCAGTGGACAAATTAAAATTGTGTTCTGACGGGAAAAAAAAAAAACTTTACTCGATCGTTTTCCATTCAAGAAACTGTTTTGTGGTGGCGACCATGGCACGCTTGTCTTGAATACCAAGGCAGGTGAGCGGCTGGGGCAGGGCAGGCTGATGGCTGCTCTGCCCTGCTAGGATTTCCTTCCAGAAAGCTCCCTCTGCTTTGCTCTCATGGGAATTTCCTCTCTCGGATCTGAAGTTTCCTTTTGCTGGGTTGTTTGGTGCGTGTTTTCACACACTGGGGCCGTGTATGTGGTAAGACGTGTGGGACGGCTGGAGGTGTCTGTTTCTCTTTTGTTAAGTGGGAGAAGGGTGATGGGGAGGCGTAAACAAGAGTGAGGGCACAGGCTGAGTTCCTACAGCTACTTCTGGGGCAGTTTTCAGAAGAACACAGAGATGTTGAGGATGTGGGAAGTAAATAGTTGCCGTGGCCTGGCCTAAGGGGTAACGTCCTCCAGTGAGCAGACAGTTGACCTAATTACCCCGAGGAGCATGGTCACTAGAGAGCCACACTCTCATCACAGCCAGGCTCTAAGAAGCCACTTGAATTCAAGTGGTTCCTCTTCTCCCTCCACTCTTGCTCTGGGCTTTACAGGCAATGGCTTTCCTTCAGGGTCACCTGGAGGGCAGGCTTGTGGTGTGCCTCCGTCACTGTTGAAAAGCTGTTATTGTTGTTCAGTTGCTCAGTCGTGTCCGACTCTTTGTGACCCTGTGGACTGCAGCACGCTAGGCTTCCCTGTCCATCACCATCTCCCAGAGTTTACTCAAACTCATGTCCATTGAGTCGGTGATGCCATCCAACCATCTCATCCTCTGTCGTCCCCTTCTCCTTCTGCCCTCAATCTTTCCCAGCATCAGGGTCTCTTCCAATGAGTCAGCTCTTCACATCAGGTGGTCAAAGTATTGGAGTTTCAGCTTTGGCATCACTCCTTCCAAGGAATGTTCAGGACTAATTTCCTTTAGGATTGACTGGTTTGATCTCCTCAAAGCCCAAGGGACTCTCAAGAGTCTTTTCCAACACCGCAGTTCAAAAGCATCAATTCTTTGGTGCTCAGAGTTCTTTATGGGCCAACTCTCACATCCGTATGTGACTACTGGAAAAACCATAGCTTTGACTAGATGGACCTTTGTTGGCAAACTGATGTCTCTGTTTAAAGATTAGGTTTCTAGAAAGGAACTCTTTCTTTGTCTCTCTTGAAGATTTGGAGTTAACTTTTGGTCTCTAGCTACTTAGCAAAAATTAATGCCACCATCTAGTGCCTCTCTGCACATATGGACGGGGCAAGAGCCCAGAATGGATGTAGATGATGAAGCCAGAGGGCCTGGGTGAGCATGGGGATATGAGGATAATCTACTCTGTATTCTGGCCTGGAGAATTCCATGGACAGAGGAGCAGGCTATGGTCCATGGGTGTTGCAAAGAGTCAGACTTAACTGAGCAACTTTCACTTTTTTTTAGGTCCTTGTTGGGGCATGCAAGATCTATTTCTCTGACCAGGGATTGAACCTAGAGCCCCTGCATTGGGAGCACAGAGTCTTAGCCACTAGACCACCAGGGCAGTCCCTCTCCTTCCTCTTAATACTATGATATTCTGTGCCTTTTTAGGACATGCCTTGTATTTTGCCTTGTGCTATAATTAATTAACTACATGTCTCACAGCCCTTTGAGAGGAGAGAGGCAAATTCATCTTTCTATTTCCCAGCTGTCTAGCTCAATATCTTGTATGGAGCATGGGCTCCAAAAGTATTTCCAGTCCCACGGCCATCCCACACCACTGCTGTGTGAGTTTATAAAATACACCTTCCACGTAAATGCCAATTCTGTTTTCTCAGATCCAAGCAAGCACTTCTTCTCATCACACATTTCAAGAATGACATGATAAGTTCTGAAACTTAGTAGTGTCTTCTGGAATTCCAGCCAAAGGCATCTGTGAGGTACAGTAGTTGTGAGTGCAACCAGGGATTTTGTCATGGATGATGATGACACCCTCTGGGTGACATTTGTGAGGCCCTGCCTGGTGCTTCTAGGTCAGTAGACCTGAGTTGAGAGATGGAAAGCTGTGCATCAAGGGAAAACCAGGAAGTTCAGTCTGATTCATCTTCTTTTTTTCCTCTCCTGTAAGAGATACTTGGAAGAAAAGCAATGACAAACCTAGACAGCGTATTAAAAAGCAGAGACATTACTTTGCCTACAAAGGTGTGTATAGTCAAAGCTATGGTTTTTCCAGTAGTCATGTATGGATGTGAGAGCTGGACAACAAAAATGGCTGAGCACCAAAGAATTGATGCATTCAACCTGTGGTGTTGGAGAAGACTCTTGAGAGTCTTTGGACTGCAAGGAGATCAAACCAGTCAATCCTAAAGGAAACCAAACCTGAGTATTCATTGGAAGGACTGATGCTGACGCTGAAGCTCCAACACTTTGGCCATCTGATGCGAAGAACTGACTCATTTGAAAAGACCCTGATGCTGGGAAAGGTTGAAGGCAGAAGGAGAAGGGAGCAACAGAGGATGAGATGGTTGGATGACATCACCAACTCAATGGACATGAGTTTGAGCAAACTCTGGGAGATGGAGAAGCCTGGTGTGCTGCAATCCACAGAGTCGCAAAGATTTGGACACAACTGAGTGACTGAACGGCAAGGAGATACTCTGCTCAAAACTCAGACTCATTTATTGATGTAGTTTTTGAAACATGCTAAGTACCCAAAAGTGGATGTTTTCTGGGAATGCTTCTAAATTTTATCAAAGACACAGAAACATAATAAAATAAATCAAATCAAATAAATAAGTTAATTAAATGAAATAAATAAAATCAAACTTCAGGGTAATTCCCTAAGCATATTCTAACTCCCAACTAAATGTGTGAATTAGATTTAAATGATGGTCATGTGCCATCACTTAGTGGAGTTTGGATACATGGAAAATAGAAGAAGCGATAAAAATTTCTACCTAAATCATATCTAAATTGGCAGGGACCAAGCTCATTTAAATATTCATAAGTCTGCAGATAAAAAGAGTAGCTGGAATGGTTCTACTGTGTGATGGTTTTTCAAAATAAATCAACCCAAACAAACCAAAAATTGAGAAAATGGAGGCTGTGTAAATTGTCTTACACATGATGCGTGAAGAACAATGCTTACGGAAAAGTGTGATTTTATTTGACCCCGTGAGGATGAAAAATCTTAGGTATCAAGTAAGAAACAAACTGTTGAATGGAAACATGTGCCAAGGCATATGGTACAGAATGATAGTTTCTTCTTCTCATCCTAGCTCTGCCACTAAGCTGCTGAGTTACCTTGTCTGAAGATCTGCCCATTTTTATACTTAAAAAACTGAACATGGGCCAATGAATGCAGATAGAAACATTTTGGATGCTAATTAGTCTTACTAAACAATCACCAAGGAGGAAATGGTGGGCTTCCCAGATGGCGCTAGTGGTAGAGAATCCTCCTACTGATGACACAAGAGCCCAGGGGTGGATCCCTGGGTCGGGAAGATCCCCTGGAGGAGGAAATGGTAACCCACTCCAGCATTCTTGCCAGGAAAACTCCAAGGACAGAGGAACCTGGTAGGCTGCATTCCATGGAGCTGCAAAGAATTGGACACGACTGAGCATGCTCACGAAAGGAGGAAAGGGGTGGAGTGGGAGGAACTGGGAGACTGGAACTGGTACATATACACTATCAATACAAAATACACAGCTGTTGGGATTATAGTGTGTAGTGCAGAGAATTCTACTTAAGGCACTGTGGCGTCCCTAATGCATTGTTGTTAGTGGCTAAATCATACCTGACTCTATTGAGACCTCATGGACGGTAGCCTGTCAGGCTCCTCTGTCCATGGGATTTCCCAGCGAAAATACTAGAGTGGGTTGCCATTTCCTTTTCCAGGGGATCTTTCTGATTGAGGAATCAAACCTGCGTCTCCTGCATTGGCAGGCAGATTCTTTACTGCTGAGCCACCTGGGAAGCCCATCCTAAGAAGAAGGGAAATCCAAAATGGAGGGGATATATGTATATGTATGGCTGATTCATTTCGCTGTGGAGTAGGTGCTAACACAGCATTGTAAAGCAATTATACTACAATAAAGCATAATTCCAAAAAAGAGTCAGCCACCTTTTTGATGCTAAAGTTAAGAGAATTCATCTACCAACTCTCTCACCCAACCTCTCCTTCTTCCTGAGCACCTACTACAAGAAATGCACGCCAGGCACTTAAGTATTGGGCAGCCAGGGTGTTCCCATGGAAACCAGTTCTAATCCGAGAGAGTTTTCCAATCAGGCTATAAATTGGGGTTACTGAGGGCAGCCTTCATCCTGCCAAGAAACAGAACCAGCCTTTCATAGGAGCAAGAAGCTCGCTGTCTACCGGGTGTTTATTCAACATCCTGAATAAAAGCCCTTTGTGGTGTTCCCCGGATGACCTCTTGCTGACCTTTCTCTTATATTCTAAACACCATTCTCATGCGAAGCTTATTGAGAGTTTTCATTCTTAATGCAAGACTAAGGTTGTCAGATTTAACAAATGAAAATACAGGCTATCTGGTTACATTTTAATTTCTGATAAACAACAAAATTTTTTAATATACAATATTTGGGATATATGTACAAAAAAACTATTGCTTATTTTTCTGAAGGTGAATATAATGAGGTATCTTGTTGGCAACCCTTTATGGGGATTCAACCGTCCTAATTTTCATAACCACTGGAATGTTTTTTCTTCTGTTTCTCTCTCCTAGCAGAAAACAAGGCTACACAGCCTGCACTACTTTACTTATCTAAAAAGAACATGCACTCTCCCTCCATCAGAAGTTATCAAAAAACACATGATAGATACACTTTTCATTAGTGATGATCCTGAAGTGTGTGTATTCTCTTCTCTCATATTTCCTCTAATGATTGCCTTTCTCTCTCTACTCCACTTCCATCTTTGTCAACACTTGTCTCACTTTCTTAAATAAAAAAAATTAAAATCCTTTATTTCAGCCGTGGGATGTGAAGGACACTGGTTCTCAAACCCTTTATCTGTGTGGGCTTTGGAATCCCATGGCGTCTGAATCCAATAATAGAACAGCCCCCTGGTACTGACTCTGTAGCTAAGTAGCACTTGTGTGAAGTAAAGGTGGCCCTCACATTTATTTTCTATGTTTTTTAATATGACACAATAATGCTATCAGTTTGCTTTGTTTTAATATGAGATGTTCATGTAATTTTTTTTTCTTCCAAATATTTTGCAATTACATATCTGATTTCTCATTGATTCAAGATTTAGAAGAGAGAGTTTCAGTTTCCAAGTGGCTACATTTTTTTTATTGTTTTGTGTTTTTGTAGCTTATTATCTGGCTGTTTATTGTTGGTTTTATGTAATATCTGCTCTGGGGTCAGTTGGCATGCAGCATTTGATGTCCCTGACCAGGGATCGAACCCATACTCCCTGCAGTAGAAGCTCAGAGTGTTAACCACTGAACAGCCAGGGAAGTCCTAGCCCTCACCTTTTAAGCGTTTGGAGAAGGCGATTTATTTTCCTTTTCTTTACCTAACATAATTATCTGGGGCATGGTTTTGGAATCAGGGATAACCAAAATCTTCACGGCTGGCTTCTGCCCCAACTGTTGTCAAGCATTCCTGTCCACAGGAAGCTTGCATGCAGTCCCTCCTCAAGAGTTTGGCCAATGGCCAGCCCCTGTCTGCAGCAGTCTGTGTTGGAACCTGCTGACAGACTATGGGTTAGCTGGCCTAACACAAGCTGGGCTCACACTCTGCTAGGCAACAGGGAGCTAATCACAAAGAAACAGAACCAGCAGAATGGCCACTGTCAAAGGCCACCGATTAGCTGCTTGAGGAGACACAACAGGAAGGTCTAATCACAAGGGAGTGTTTGTACCATCAGAGACAATCATGTATGGATGAGGTGGATAAGCGTACTTAGACTTCTTAAATGAAAGAAGTTATTTATAACTTGGCCACGCAGGATGTTCAAAAACAACCACGAGAAAACAACAGTCAGGAAGTGATCAGGGGTACATACTGGGGCAGAAGACCGTGAAGGAAGGAGGAGGCAGAATTACCGCCCTACCCACCCACCCCCCCCCACCCCCCCCCCCAGGGGAGCAAGCTAGGTAGAAAGAACAATTCAGAAACACTTAGGAACAGGATATTGTAAGAACGCCGCAGCAAGACAAAGAGAGCACCGGAGTATTAAGAGGCTTTATTGGGCAGTCGCTCCCGGGCAGAGCTCCCAAGCGCGAGCAGGGGGAAAGCGGGAGTCTACAACCTGCGGGAAGGGGAGGCGTCACCTATATACCCTGGCGGATGCAAAAGTGGCGGGACCTTTCCATATATGGTTAGAATCGGGCTCTAGGGTGCTGATTGGACTTTTCGGTCTCGTGTCAGTTTTTGATTGGCCGGAGTCTTGGTGCCTTCGTGTCCATCAGTCTGCCTGGCAACGGGCTGTTGATTGGTGGATGTCTGTCCCTGGGACTTATCCTGGACTTTCCGGCGGGGGCTTCTCTGTCAGCATTTTCCCGCTGGCGCTTTCCCGCCTGCGGTCAGCGTGACCTTTCAGATATCAGTCACACAGATCTCCCCGGATTGATTCATGACTCCAACACAGAGCGAGGACACCCTCACAGGATCAAATCTCAATGACCAACTCCAATATTCAAGGTCCACATAGCCCAGCACCAACCTCATGTCCCATCCTGTCCCCCACATTTCTCTTGCTTGCTGAGGAGTAGGGTCAGCCAGGAGGTCACAGGGCATTGACTCTGTCTTTACTGGGGCTTCTGTTAACCCGGATCACTTGTTGGATCCTCCACCCAGCCAGACAGCGTGGTCTTCTTGTGTTCTCAGACCACTCCTGGTGCTTTTTCCTCCCATGCCTCTAGTAGAAAAGCCCTCTCCTTTCCAGCTCTCTCTACCTAGCCCCTCCCTCATCCACCCCATCTTGTCTGCCTCATCCAAGCCTCTGTTCTTATTAGCTTGAATCTAAGTGTGGCAGGTGGGTGAGTATGTGTGGGCCTCTCCACTGAACCTCAGACACCTAAGGGAAGAAGATGCCTCTTAACCTATTTTTCTACCTCCAACTGCTGGAGAATACAGACTCTGGGACAGAATAGGTCCTTAGTAAATGTTCGTTGAACTAGATAAGTGGATGGATGGGTAGATAAATAGGTAGATGAATGGGTGGGTGGATGGATGGATCGGAGGGTAGGTGGATGGGATGAATTTGTGGATAGTGGCTGAGTGGCAGCAATCCACACTGACCAGGAAATCACCCCCAAGTTCTCCCTGGGCTAGGGAAGCCACAGAGCAGGGGAAAGGGCATGCACAGAAGGCAGAGGTGAGAGTTTTCACCTTAGCTTCTCCATCACTGGCCGTGTAACCTTGGTTGAGTCACTGCACTCTCCAACCCCAGGTACCATTCACTTAAAATCGGTGACAAGAACACATGTCTATCTGATGTTAGGGAGTTGTCCCAGATGCTGTCTCTTGAAGTCTTTTTCAGCTGTTTTGCAGCCATTATTCTTTCCACAGCACCTCCTGAGACAAGCCACAATGAGGAGGATTTCTATCACAGAGCTTCTGGTGTGGTATGTGGACCTGAGGAAGCAACCTCAGGATGTTTTACTGAGTGGTGGTCCACAGAGCCTGACATTTTCCAGCACCCTTGATGCTAGAATACTAATAATACCTGTTTGCCCTTTTTAACCTCTATGCCAGCAATACCTCAAAACACAACCTATGAATTTCTGCCCAACTTTTACTATTTCTCCTGGACTGAACATGTTGAGCAGTCTGGCTTGTTCCTGTCCATCTTGGAAGGCAGAGCCTTCATTTATGAGAGGTTTCCCCTTTATAAATGAGAAGAATGTGTCCTGACAGCGTGAATGTGCTGCTTAGTCTGTTCTTACACAAGGGGGAGGATTAAATAATCAACTTGGTTTAACACCAAGAACCAACACATCAAGGCCTGGTGAACACAGTTTTCCAGAGCAGCAAAGAGTATAATAAAATTCCAGTGATGCCTGCAACACTGGTCGTTGGCATGACGAGGAATGGTGCAAATCATTTCCCCACGGAGCTCTAGGTCTGTGCCTAAAGGGTCCCCACCCCATCCCACTGTAGACTTTCTCCCCACCCCCATCTCTCTTGCCCCAACCTCTCTCTTCTACCTCTCTTCAGGAGGTAGCCTGGTGTGGGGTGGTTCTTAGTCTGTGGGGATGGAGGGCTGGGGATGCGTGCTGTGTGCTCAGCCACTAAGTCACGTCTGACTTTTTGCAACTCTATGGACTGTAGCCCCGCCCATCTCCTCCATTCACAGCACGTTCCCAGCAAGGACACTGGAAAGGGTTGCCATTTCCTCTTCCAGGGTATCTTCCTGACCCAGGGATCGAACCTGGGTCTTCTGCATTATCCTGCACTGCAGATGGATTCTTTACCCCTGAGCCATCAGGGAAGCTGAGGAGTAAGAAGGGAAGGAAAGGGGCAACCTGGGGCTTAGTGGCAACTTTGCTTGGACCCCTGGAATTCAGAGAGAACCCTCTCTCAGCAGGATATTTTGGTGGCTGAATTTTGCTTCTAGGCAACCCCGTTTCCCCCGCCCCAAGCACCATGCCCCCTCCTTGTATATCTTTGACGCTCCCATTTTGACCTTTCAGTCACCTCATTCTGGGCCCTAATGTAAGTGTCAGGAGATGTTTCCACATTCGCTTCTACCAGTGAGAGAGTGTACACACCTGTGTAGGTGACGTGTCCGTGGGTCTGTGAGCTTTGTCCTGGCTACTGGTTGACAGGTTGCCTGGTTCTCATGTCTGCTGGGCAGCTCCTCAAGGCTGAGGACCCTCACATTGCCTGGACATGGCCTGAAGGAAAATCCTCAGCAAACTGTGTTTGGGGATGTAGCATGTTCCATCCTCCAACTTAGGAGGGGTTAGTGGTAAGGGGCTACGTGAAAAGACACCCTGTGCTTTCTTCCACTTATCACCTGCTGGAATCCTCTTGTGGTAAACCTGGCCGAGAAGTATCATAACTTCTGCATTTTTCACACGAAGACTCTGAGAAGCAGAGAGAGATGAATTCAAGTCCTTGTCTCTGGCTTCCCTGCTCTTATCTTTTTTTTCTTTTTTTGGCCTGGAGGCCTCCCATGGCTATCATTTAATTTCTTTTATTTTTATTATGCTGAAAGTGAAAGGCACTCAGTCGTGTCTGACTCTTTGCGACCCCATGGACTGTACAGTCTGTGGAATTTTCCAGGCCAGAATACAGGAGTGGGTGGTCCTTACCTTCTCCCAACCCAGGGATCAAATCCAATCCTCCCGAATCCAGGCGGATTCTTTACCAGCTGAACTATCAGGGAAGCCATGCTGAAAGTAATCAAACCAATACATGCTCTTTGTTTAACAAATATTTCAAACCTCCAGAAGAATATGAAGTGATTTCTGCAACCCCAACAACCTCCCTCTCTGAACTATTTCTCTAAGGTAACCCCTCAATGAACAGTTTGGGGCTCAACCTCAATATTCATCACAGCAATGCATTTCTTGAAATTTTCTGTCTCTTATCAAGTTTCTACTTCAGGCCTGCCTTTCCTTCACTTCGTCATTTCCTCACAGCTCTCTGCTGTGTGTCATGGCAGCTGGCATCATGCTAGTGTTCTGTGACTCAACCTACCCTCTTGTGGTTTCTCATTTACTTCAAGAAAAATCTCTCTTCTTCCTCCTTAAAATATTTTTTTAAATTTATTTATTGGATGTGTTTGATCTCTGTTGCTGTTCAGGCTTTTCTCTAGTTTCAGAGAGCGGAGGCTACTTTCTAGTTATGGTGCGCGGGTTTCTCATCATGATGGCTTCTCTTATTGCTGAACATGGGCTCTAGAGCACAAGCTTAGTAGCTCCATGTTATGTGGGATCTTCTCCAGTTAGGGATCAAATCAGTGTCTCCTACCTTAGCAGGCAGATTCTTTACCACTGAACCACCAGGGAAGCCCCATGAGTCTTTATTGAACCTGTTACAATGTTGCTTTTATTTTATGCTTTGTTTTTTTGTCCATGAGGCGTGTGGGATCTTAGTTCCCTGACCAGGAATTGAACCCTCACCCATTACATTGGAAGGACCACTGAATCACTGGATCACCAGACCACCAGGGAAGTCCTGTTTTTTCCTTTTTAACCATAATGTTTTTGCTTAGGGAGTGGGTATAGAGGTGGGTCAGAGGGTAGCCAGAGTGGAAAGGAACATCACTTTGTGGGAATAAATGGACAGATTTTCCCACAGAGAATGATTTCCTTATATTGTGAGGCTCAGGAGTCCTGTGGTGAGATTCTGTGGCAGCACAAATCATTCTTTCAAACAAAGTTTAGCTTTCCGACTTTCAGGGAAGGATTGCCAGGTAGTTAAGTGTTCTGATTAATTAACACTGGGATTCCGTATAAATGCAAATTGTCACATTTCTCACTGAGTCCCTTTCACAGACAGACATGGGTAATGTTATTGTTCAGTCACTCAGCCGTGTCCGACTCTTTGCGACCCCATGGACTGCAGCACACCAGGCTTCCCCGTCCTTCACCATATCCTGGAGCTTGCTCAAACTCATGTCCATCGAGTCAGCGATGCCATCCAACTATCTCATCCTCTGTCGCCCCCTTGTCCTCCTGCCCTCAATCTTTCCCAGCATCAGGGCCTTTTCTAACCAGACGGCTCTTTGCATCAGGTGGCCAGTGTTGAAGCTTCAGCTTCAACATCAGTCCTCCCAATGAATATTCAGGTTTGATTTCTTTTAGGATTGACTGGTTTCATCCCCTTGCAGCCCAGTAGACTCTCAAGAGTCTTCTCCAACACAATTCGAAAACATCAATTCTTCGGCACTCAGCCTTCTTTATGATCCAGCTCTCACATCCATACATGACTACTGGAAGATCCATAGCTTTGACTATATGGACTTTGGTGGCAAAGTGATGTCTTAATATGCTCTCTAGGTTTATCATAGCTTCTCTTCCATGGGTAATAGCTGAGGAAAATAAGGTGGAGTTGGAATTACTGGCTGGCTGTGACTTCATCTAAAACTGTCTCTCAGAGTAAGGGGGGATCTCTCCTTGTGCTCAGGCCTTGTCACCCTTCAGGTATCACAAAAGGTGACCAACCATCAAGGCCAGCTGATGACATGGACTGAAATGGGAACACAAGGTGCTGATAAGAAATCTTAGATCGAGAGGGGGAAAAAAATGTCACCAACATTCTGATCACTGTAGATACAAAGGAACATGCACTCATGGAGTTTCCTACTATATCAGATTCTGGCTTCACTCTTACTGCACGCTGATGTTTATTTCTCTTCTCCATGCAAGGTAAAGTGTATGGTGGGGAAAGGAGGACTCAGACAGAGGGTGACAGGAGCAGGTGCATGGCCCCCACCACCCCCATGACACCAGAAATGTTGAGGGCAAGGTGGGAAGAGGCAGACTTGGTGGTCACACACCCCTGGGCTGCCATTGATGGCATGGTTGAACTTAAGCACAAAATCTAACCTCAGGAGCCACTGGGATGTCAGTGGACATGGGACCCACCTCACAGGAAGGCTGAGGGACCTCAAAGAGATGTGAAAATGGTTTTCATTGCTCTTCAAATCAGAAAAAAAAAAACCACATCTTAATGAACATGTATAACAATGACTCTAGATTGTTTATGTTAATCTTTACACTAGTGTGATAAATATATGTGTGTGTGTGTATATATATATATATTTTTTTGTTTGTTTGTTTGTTTGTTTTTAAATGGAGGAAGGGGCCACAAAGGTGAAGTGCCTTGAGCCCATGAAAGTCATAACTCAGTCCTACAGGTTCTAGAACTCACACAGCTTGGTGGCTTGGGATGCTTGACAAAGGCCAGAAGGACTGAGTCAACAAAATATCCCTTAGGGTTATGTAGGAGACATGCTTCATCAGCTATGGAAAAGTACAAATCTCCTGGAGAAAACCCTTATTGTCCAGATATGCAGAGCAAACAGTTTGTTCACTGAATAGGTGGAGTGTGAGGGGAGATTTTGTGCTGAGAGCTGAGGGGTGTGGTAACAGTGCTAGACTCAGTGTGGGGGACAAGGGGCACCATGTGTGGGCATTTTTATTTTTCATATTATCTATTTATTTATTGGCTGGACTTCACGGCATGTGGCATCTTAGTTCCCTGACCAGGGATCTAATCAGCAGCCCCTGAATTGGAAACTTGGAGTCTTTACCACTGGACTGCCAGGGAAGCCCTAGGTGGGCATTTTTCAAACACCTGAAGCTTACATCTTAAATTCATATATGGGTGCTTGCTGACTCCAGCCATTTTTGCAGGACATTTTTTTATAATACACCACATTCCCTAGCTATCTCTGTGCATTTTTTCACTGTTATCCATGGTATATATACACACATATTATGTCCAGTGGTACTAAGAGATTAAGACAAATAACAGTGGCTCCTTACTTCACATTTCTGTCTTTCTGTCTCTCCATTTCTCCTTGAAAGCCATCAACTTCAACCCTTCCAAGCCCCTTCTATTTTTCTGCTATTGAACTGAATATTTCTTTTTTGTTTGTTTGTTTCAACTACAGAGCTCTTTTATTTATTTATTTTTTCATTTATTTTTATTAGTTGGAGGCTAATTACTTTACAATATTGTACTGGTTTTTGCCATACATTGACATGAATCAGCCATGGATTTACATGTGTTCCCCATCCTGATCCCCCCTCCCACCTCCCTCTCCATCCCATCCCTCTGGGTCTTCCCAGTGCACCAGCCCTGAGCACTTGTCTCATGCATCCAACCTGAGCTGGTGATCTGTTTCACACTTGATAATATACATGTTTCAATGCTGTTCTCTCAGATCATCCCACCCTTGCCTTCTCCCACAGAGTCCAAAAGTTTGTTCTATACATCTGTGTCTCTTTTTCTGTCTTGCATATAGTGTTATTGTTACCATCTTTTTAAATTCTATATATATGCTTTAGTATACCGTATTGGTGTTTATCTTTCTGGCTTCATTCTGTATAATGGGCTCCAGTTTCATCCATCTCATTAGAACTGATTCAGATGAATTCTTTTTAATGGCCGAGTAATATTCCATAGTGTATAGGTACCACAGCTTTCTTATCCATTCGTCTGCTGATGGGCATCTAGGTTGCTTCCATGTCCTGGCTATTATAAACAGTGCTGCAATGAACATTGGGGTACAAGTGTCTCTTTCAGATCTGGTTTCCTCGGTGTGTATGCCCAGGAGTGGGATTGCTGGGTCATATGGCTGAACTGAACATTTCTAAGGAATAAACACATACAGCTCTTTTCCGACTTGTCAGTTTCTGATGGTAGCTATTGTTGTCCTCTTGCGGGCGATGAGGGTTTAGCTGCCGGGCATCCTTACCTTATTTCTCCTCCTCCCTCCAGCTGCCCATTAGGTTATATCATAAACTTTTTTGTTTTTGTTTTTAACTATGAGGTGGCTCAGTGGATAAAGAATTCAATCTGCACTGCAGGAGACACAGGAGACATGGGTTCGATCCCTGGGTCAGGAAGATCTCCTGGAGAAGGGCATGGCAACCCACTCCAGTATTTTGCCTGGAGAATCCCCTGCACAGAGGAGCCTGGAGGGCTGCAGTCCATGGGGTCACAGAGAGTCGAACACGAATGATGCAGCTGAGCACACACATATTTAGAATGTTCATTATTAGTGCTGTGTAAATGTCCCATGCTGAGCCAACCATTACATTTCTTCTTATACATATTTAGATTGTCCAGAGTCTCCCTTTTATTATTTGGTTCTCTTTTTGTGCCACTCTTTAATTCTTCCTGAAGAGGCCAAGTAATCTGTAGAACATGATCAAAGCCACCAGGCAATGTATCTGTTCCTTTCATTCCTCCAGAGCCCTGCTGGGAGTGGGGGTGGTCTCATCCTGTCAGCATCAGGGTCCGCCTCCTGACTGCTCTCCTTTGTGGGATCCTAATGTTCTGTATCCACGGCCTTGCCCTTTCTTCCTGTATTTACTCTTTCCTTTTCTTTTCACATTTACTGTTTAGATTGGTAGCTTCTTGAGAAAGTAAACACAAGACACAAAACTTCTTGAGTCATTGTACATTTGAAAATGCCTCAATCCCACGTATCAATTGATAGACTGAGTTCCTAGAATTTTGAAACATCTAGTGTATCCCAGCTTCTCATGTTGTTGAGAAGTCCAAAGTCATTCTGATTCTTAGAACTTACATTGGGTTGGAGGCTTTTAGGTTGTTCTCTTAATACCAGGGTTCTTGAAATTTCATGGTGCTGTGCTGTGGGGGTCCTTTTTAATTTATCTTGTTGGATATTTAGTGGGCTCCTTTCAGCCCAGAGTCTTATTTCCTTCAGCCTGGTTAAAAGTTCTTATTCTCTTTCCTAAAATTTCCTTGCTCTGTTTTCTGTTTTCTCTTTCTCCATGTCCTATTCAATTCAGTTCAGTCGCTCAGTCGTGTCCGACTCTTTGAGACCCCATGGACTGTACAGTCCATGAAATTCTCCAGGCCAGAATCCTGGAGGCGGTAGCCTTTCCCTTCTCCAAGGGATCTTCCCAACCCAAGGATCAAACCCAGTTCTCCCACAGTGCAGGCAGATTCTTTACCAGCTGAGCCACAAGGGAAGCCCAAGTTGATCTAAGTTCTACACAAATAAAAGTCTCTGTATCTCCACAATCTTTTAGCATCTTCTAAAACTAGGTGGGCACTTCTTGTCTATCATTGTTTCCTCTTGGGTACTCTTGATCCTTATGGATTTATAATTTTTAAATTCCTTGACGATCACTTTGGGGGGTTCTCAGAAGAAAGATTTGGGGGAGCAGTGCTGATGGGGGTAGGGCCAGAATGGAAGTTTCAGCCCTGTGGCCACCTGGTGGTTTAGTTTCTATCTTGCTGGCCTCTTTATTCCTTAGGAGCTGGACATACCGCTGGGTTCAGTCACTACCTTCCCCTCATGCTAATGACACCCTCAGTTTATAGAGGGAGAGGACATAATGGGAGGTTTTTAGATTGAATTCCTACAAAGTCAAGTCAAACTCCTGTTCTTCATAGCAGTGTCAGCTTAGACCAGGCGATAAGGCTGCTGCCGTGTCTTCCTCTGGGGAATGGCTCTCTCATCCTGAAAGTATCTATGACAGGCGGTGATATGAGCATCAGATCAAGAGATAACACGTGTATACAGAGAACAAATGAGTGGTTCCCAGAGGAGAGAGTGGTGGGAGGAGGGGCAAAATAAGGGAAGGATATTAAGTGGTACAAACTTCTAAGTATCAAGTAAACAAGTTTCAAAGATATACAGTGTAGGGAACATAGTATTTTATTTTTTACTTTTTTTTGGTAAAGTTATTTTATTTATGTATTTGTTTTTGGGTGTGCTGGGTCTTGTTTGCTACGTGGGCTTTTCTCTAGTTTCGGCGAGTGTGGGCTACTATCTAGTTATGGTGCATGAGCTTCTCATTGCGGTAGCATCTCTAGGGCACCTGGGGTCTCAGTATTGTGGCATGTGGGTCTCTAGAGCACAGGCTCAGTAACTGTGACCCACATGCTTAGTTACTTCGCAGCATGTGGATCTTCCCGGATCAGAGATCGAACCCATGTCTCCTACATTGGCAGGTGGGTTCTTTACCCATGAGCCACTGCGGAAGCCCTAGCCAATATTTTATAACTTTGTATGGAGTACACTCTATAAAAATAAAGAATTACTATGTTCTACACATAAAACTAATATCGTAAGTCAACTGTATTTTTTTTTCTTAAAATTAAAAAATTATAGTTGATTTGCAATGTTATGTGAGTTTTAAGTGTACAGCAAAGTGATTCGGTTATCCATATACACTGGGTTGGCCAAAATGTTCTTTTGAGTTTTTCCATAACATCTTATATATATGACACATATTGATATTGATGTGTGTGTGTGTGTATATATATATAGATATATATGTCAGTGATACTTGAATAATAAAAATGAGAGTGATATCATGTATAAGAGTGTTGTTATACTGTAAGATATTATGAGCAGGTTAATTATACTTGACAATGAATGGCAGAGCTGACAGCTAGTTGCTCGGGAGAATCTCTTGTTTGGAGGATTTTTTATTTCCTGGATTGTCCCATGATTCCCTCTGAATACTTGCTACAGACAATGGCTAGATCACTGGGAGCTTTGAACTTGGAAACTCAGTTGCCCTTTGTGGAGGAAACAAGGATGAATCAACATGTGCTGAAAAGGACTGACTCCCCCGCAAGAGAGACAAATGAGCAGTTGGGGAAATTCTAGCAAGCCTCACCCACTTTCAAGCAAGGTGGCCAGGTGCCAAAATGTAGTCACCAGGTGCTTGGAAGGTGGGTGTAATCAAGAAAGAGAGAACTGGCTTGTACCTTGTCCAAAGAAAGAATCTGACACCCCAAAGGCAGATCATCAGAGTAAAGGGAAGCCAGGGAGCTAGGGCTTATCAGTGTCTTCAACACCCTCATGAAGATGCCCATGGACACACTCCCATTGCGTCTGCTTGGCAGCTGTATTTTCTTAGCAGACATGGTCCACATAAGTCTGTTGCTGCCACTAGTGCAATTTTCTTTGTCCTAATTTTGTGTTGATTAAAGAGCTCTTCATTGAGTATGTGCTATGTGATGGACATTCTTTTAGATGCTTGTGATACACTGATAAGAAAGAAAGGCAAAGATGCCTGCCCTCTTGGAGCTTACTTAACAAGAAGAATAATTTTAAGTGATTAGTCACCGTGCTAGGGGTTGGACTGGGACACACAGTTAGGGGATATGGTTCCCAATTAGATCTTCCCACAGGGAGAGAATGGTTGATGAACTAATCCAGATACCTAGTCATTCCTGCACACTAAATAGGAATTACCTGCCTTCTGGTCTCTTGTGAGTTTGGTTAGCTTGAGATGATCCCAAAATTGAGCTTCTAGACACAAAGAATGTATGAGGAGAGCCTGGAAAGGCTGACCCTATCCTGTTGATTTTCCATGCCTGGATGTCCTGTAATTTCTCTCCCATGTCCCTTTCTCTCTTTAATCACACCAGACATGTTTCTTATGTCATCCATAATCACACTGCCTCTTGCAGGGCATATGGAGGAAAAGATAGTAAGTTTTCTCCTGTTTATTCCTGGCTACTTCTTGAGATCTATTTTGTACCAGCTATGGTGCCCATCAGATGAACGGGGCAGTTTCTCTCCACAGGCACTCCAAGTCTGCAATGACAGGGTGGGTAGTAGAATGTTCTCTTGATGGACAGAGTTGAATTCTGGTCCTGGATCTGCGGCTGACTTGGGAGGGTGACCTCTGCTTCCTGGGCCTTTGTGATCGCCTCTGTGTCAGAGAAGGCTGATCCCTGACTTTCTTGTTGAAGGTATGTGTGGGACCCTCTGGAGAGTAACTGCAGGGGAAAACAGGATGTTGTTTTCCTGGGGAAAAGGAGAGAGGAGGACAAGGGGAGAGGAGGAGCAATGCAGAGTACTGCTCTTTTTTGTATTTTTCCACCACCAGATGCTTGGCTGTTTTCTTAGCCGCCCTGAGGAGTCACTGAGCAGACGGTCAGTCTCAGACACCTCCTCTCTTCCCCAACAGATGCTGGACTCAGGGATGGATAAACTGGGTGATGGATGAAGTGAGCAAGGGCATTGGAGCCCCGACTACAGGCCTGGGGAGGAGGAGGAGCACCAGGTGAACCCTGTGAGGTGTTCCTGCCCTTCCCGAGATGGGCTTCACTCTCAGCAAACAGATGGAGAAGGAAACAGCTTCTTCCCCATCCATGGTTTCCCTCCACTCCTTTCCCGCGCTTCTCAAACGCCATTTCCTTAAAGGAGGTGCAAAGAGGAGGGTCCTTTTTCCTTGACTTGTAGCCACCCAACAATTATACCTCTTCCTGGGCCCTGATCCTCTCAAAACATGCAGACACACACATAGACACACACATTGCACACCGCAAACATATTTTGCACATACTACACACACGCTACATGCTACACATATTACTACTGACACACACACAGCACACACTGTGCACACACATTACACATATTACACACTAACACACCCACACACACTAACACACACTAACGATGCACCACCAACACACACCACGAACATCATACACACACCCTGCCTTTAGCCAAAACTTTCACAAAACATTATGTTTTCCTCATTCATTTGCTCAGTAAATAACTATTTACTAAGACCCTGCCTCATGGCAGAAAGTGAAGAGGAACTAAAAAGCCTCTTGATGAAGGTGAAAGAGGAGACTGAAAAAGCTGGTTTAAAACTTAACATTCAAAAAACTAAGATCATAGCACCTGGTCCCATCACTTCATGGCAAATAGATGGGGAAAAGGTGGAAACAGTGACAGATTTTATTTTCCTGGGCTCCAAAATCACTGTGGATGGTGAATGCAGCCATGAGATTAAAAGACACTTGCTCCTTGGAAGAAAAGCTATGACAAACCTAGACAGCATATTAAAAAGCAGAGACATCACTTTGCCGACAAAGGTCCATCTAGTCAGTCATGGTTTTTCCAGTAGTCATGTATGGATGTGAGAGTTGGATCATAAAGAAGTCTGAGTGCCAAAGAATTAATGCTTTCAAATTGTGGTGTTGGAGAAGACTCTTGAGAGTTATTTTGTCTGCAAGGAGATCAAACTAGTCAATCCCAAAAGAAATCAAACCTGAATATTCATTGAAAGGACTGATGCTGAAGCTGAAGCTCCAACACTTTGGCCACCTGATGTGAAGAACTGACTAATTGGAAAAGACCCTGATGCTGGGGAAGATTGAGAGCAGGGGGAGAAGGAGGCAACAGAGGATGAGATGGTTGGATGGCATCATCGACTCAATGGACATGAGTTTGAGCAAACTCCGGGAGTTGGTGAAGGACAGGGAAGCCTGGCGTGCTGTGGTTCATGGGGTCACAAAGAGTCAGACAAGACTGAGTGACTGAACAACAAGACCCTTCCAGGTTCCAGGCCTGATCTCGATTCTGGGGACCCTTGATGAACAGAATAAAATGAGACTGGCTTCATGGATCTTCCTTTCTGTGGGAGAAAGACCATGAACATATAAACAAATAAATGCACAATGAAGCATCCAGTTGTGAGAAATGCTTTGAGATGAAGTAGAGCAAGGTTGGGGAGCAGGGACCAGGGATGGCAGGATGGGGGTGGGGGTGAGGAGAGGATGGCTAAAGGGATGAGGGAAGTCTTTCCCCCTCCTCGGGGATCCATGTGCAGGGCTCCTGAGGAATGAATCTTCCCAATTTCCAAAACTTACATCTTTAAATGTCCCCAGTTTTAATTCTAACTAGCTTTGACCAAAATTATTTTACAAGCTTTGTGCACCTCTGCTTTATAACACAGACACCTGGCACAGTCACATCTTTCTCTAAAAGATGCAGCTCTTGGGGACACCTGGGAATATCCCGGGCTAGTCTCTAGGTTGTTGCTATTGTTGCAGTCACCAAGTCGCTTCTGACTCTTGATGACCCCATGGGCTGCAGCATTCCAGGCTTCCCCTGTCCTTCACCATCTCCCAGAGTTTGCTCAAACTCACATCAGTAGTCAATAATACCATCCAACCATCTCATCCTCTGTTACCCCCTTCTCCTCCTGTCCTCAATCTTTCCCAGCATCAGGGTCTTTTCCAATGAGTCAACCCTTCACATCAGGTGGCCAAAGTCCTGGAGCTTCTGCTTCAGCATCAGTCCTTCCAGTGAATACTCAGGTTGGCGGTTCTCAAAGTCTGTCCTGGGACCAGCAGTCTCAGCAACCCCAGAATGTGTTAGGAAGGCCCGTTCTCAGGTCCCTGAGACCCGCTGAATCTGAAATGCTAGGGGTGGGGTCCAGGAAACTTTTTTTGACCCTCCCCACCTTTGAACTGTGGTGCTAGAAAAGACTCTTGAGAGTCCCTTGGACTGCAGGGAGATCCAACAATCCAACAATTGCAGGATTCCTGCAATCCTAAAGGAAATCAGTCCTGAGTATTCACTGAAAGGACTGATGCTGAAGCTGAAACTCCAATACTTTGGCCACCTGATGTGAAGAACCAACTCATTGGAAAAGACCCTGATGCTGGGAAAGACTGAAGGCAGGAGGAGAAGGGGACGACAGAGGATGAGATGGTTGGATGGCATCACCGACTCAATGGACATGAATTTGAGCAAACTCTGGGAGATGGTGAAGGACAGGGAAGCCTGGCATGCTGCGGTCCATGGGGTCACAAAGAGTCAGACACAACTGAGCTACTAGACAACAACAACTCCCCTAGGTGATTGTGAAGTTCACTCAAGTTTGAGCAAGGCTGCTATGGGGATGCCCTTGGGGCATGGCTGGGTGGGGAGGGGCAGAGCTGCATTATGCCCCACACCCAGCGACTGCTTTGCCCTTTGCAAAAGGAGCTCTTCCCACCTTTCTGCAGGTTCTGTCTCCCACCGAGGGCGGTCATCCGTCTCGGCTGTCAGCAGAACATCTCTGTCTAATTTGTGTCCCTTCTAATTTGCCGCTTCAGTCTGCTCTGTGTTGACAAACCAGATCACCGGCCATGACTCCATTATGCAGAAAGTAGGCATAAATTCCAGGGCTGCTGGAGCCTCTTGTTAATAATTTGCTGTCTTGCCTTCCAGACATCTGGCAGAGTGGAGAGAACACAGATTCTGGAGTCAAACAAATCTAGATTTCAGTGTGGGCTCCCACTCACATGGGGATTCTCTCAGCTGCTGTGTATGTCTATTGCAATTATGCTTCCTCAAAATGAGATAACCACAGGATGAGTTCAGGGACCCACTGTGAGACAGACCTGAGCTAAAATATCATTGATCACCTGACCTCCATAAGCCCCCACTCTAACTGGTGAGCCACAGTGAAGTGTTGGGTGTCCTGGAATTAGTGTTAACTGAGAGCTAGTGTCCAGTGATCCCTGAATATCTGGTTATTTCCTTTTCCCCAGTGCACAGTCACTCAGTAAAAGGAAGGCCAAAGGTATGTTTGGAGACAGCTGGGATAAAGAGGAACAGTATACATTTTTAGCAGTGTCAGTTCAGTTCAGTTCAGTTCAGTCAGTCAGTCGTGTGCGACTCTTTGCGACCCCATGAACCGCAGCACGCCGAGCCTCCCTGTCCCTCACCAATAGCAGTGTAGCAAGGTCCAATGCAGCAGACTTGGGTTTATTCCCTGGGTCAGAAAGATTCCCTGGAGAAGGAAATGGTAACCTACTCCAGTATTTTTGCCAGAGAAATCCCATAGACAGAGGAGCCTGGCGGGCTATAGTTCATGGGGTTGAAAAGAGTCAGACATGACTTAGCAACTAAACCAACCAACAAAAAGGTCCCTCCTCAAGGTGGCCTGGCCTCCCCATCACTGGCTGTGTGATCTTAGCAGACTTACAACAAGAATTGTTTGGCACCAATGATGTGCATAGCAAAGCTGTTTCCTTTCTCCTGGGCTGGGAGATATGGGGGAGGGATTAACCTACGTGATTTATTTTATTGTTTTTGCATGTCATCAGTTTCTGAAATTTTTCTCAACCTTCATATTTTTTTAAAAGGCAACTTAAAAATATTTTTGAGAAATAGTCACATTCTGACCATTCACCCATCTAGAGTGCATGCCTTAATGACTTTTAGTATATTCACAAAATTATGCATCCATCATGATAAAAATCAATTTCAGAATTTTTTCATTACCCAAACAATATACCTCACATCCCCTAGCCATCAGTACCCCCAACCCTTGCCCCATTTCCTCCAGTCCTAGGCAATCTCCTCTGGTCTATTTTCTGCTTCTATAGACTTGTCTATTCTGGGCATTTCATGCAAGTGGAATCATACGACATGTGGTCCTCTGTTTTCTTTCACTCAGGATGCTATTGAAGTTCATCCACATTGGATGTGTCAGTGTTAGTACATTCACATGTATTAGTGCGCAGTTTCTCAGTCATGTCTGACTTTTTGTGGCCCATTGGATGGTAGCCTGCCAGGCTCCTCTGTCCATGGGGTTTTTCAGGCAAGAATATTGGAGTGGGTTGTCATTTCCTTCACCAGGGGATCTTCCCTACCCAGGGATTAAACCTGCATCTCCTGTGTCTCCTGCATTGCAGACAGATTCTTTACTGGCTGAGCCATCAACATGTATTAGTACTCCTTTTTATTTCCAAGTAATATTCCATTATATGGACAAATCACATTTTATTTATTGATTCATCAGATGGTAAATTTGGGTTGTTCTTCCTTTGGGGCCTTTAAGAATCATGCTGCTATGAACATTTGCATACAAATTTTTGCATGGATGTGTGTTGCTATGGACTGAATGTTGGTGTACCCCCAAAATTCAGTGGTTGAAGTTCTAACTCCCAATGTGATAGTATTAGAATGTGGGGCCTTTGGGAGGTAATTATGCCATAGGATGGGGCCTCGTTAATGGAATTAGTGCCCTTATGAGAAGAATAGACTGTAGCGCACGCTCTCTCTCTCTCTGCTATGTGAGAACACAGTAAGAAAATACCATCTATAAATCAGGAAAAGAACTTTTGCCAGAATCCAATGGTGCTGGTACCCTGACCTCAGACTTCCAGCCTCCAGAACTGTGAGAAATAGACTTGTTTGCTGTTTAGGTCACCCAGGCTATGGCATTTTGTTGTGAAAGCCCAAAAGGACTAAAGTATGTTTTTATTTGCCTTGAGTTTATATCCAGAAATGGAGTTGCTATATCACATGGCATAGAACTCTATTTTTAAACATTTTAAGAGTTGTCAGACTATTTTCCAAAGTAGCTACACCATTTTCTGTTCCCAATAGTGTATGGGATTCTAATTTCTTCATACACTTGCCAGCACTTGTCAGTACATGACTTTTTTATTCTGGTTATCCTAGTGGGTGTGAAGTGGTATCTTATTCTGGTTTTAATTTGCAGTTCTCTGATGACCAATGATGTTGAGTGTGTTTGCATGTGTTTGTTGGCTATTTGCATATCTTCTTTGCAGAAATGACTATTCAGGTCCCTTTCCTATTTTAAAATGAGCTTGTCTTCTTATTATTGAGTTGTAAGAGTTCTTTATATAGTATATATTCAAGTCCCTTATCAGATGTATGACTTGCAAATATTTTCTCCCACTCTGTAAGTTGTCTTTTTGCTTCCTTCATGGTGTTCTTTGGTGCACAAAATTTTAATTTTGGTGCTGTTATTTCTCTAAGTCAACTTTTTCTAATGTCACTTGTGCTTTTGGTGTCATATTTAACAAACCGTTGCCCAATCCAGGGTCACAGGGTTCAGTTCAGTTCAGTCGCTCAGTTGTGTCCAACTCTTTGTGACCCCATGAATCGCAGCACGCCAGGCCTCCCTGTCCATCACAAACTCCCAGAGTTTGCTTAAACTCATGCCCATCAAGCCGGTGATGCCATCCAGCCATCTCATCCTCTGTCATCCCCTTCTCCTCCTGTCCCCAATCCCTCCCAACATCAGGGTCTTTTCCAAAGAGTCAACTCTTCGCATGAGGTGGCCAAAGTATTGGAGTTTCAGCTTCAGCATCAGTCCTTCCAATGAACACCCAGGACTGATCTCCTTTAGGATGGACTGGTTGGATCTCCTTGCAGTCCAAGGAACTCTTAAGAGTCTTCTCCAACACCATAGTTCAAAAGCATCAATTTTTCGCCGCTCAGCTTTCTTCACAGTCCAACTCTCACATCCATACATGACCACTGGAAAAACCATAGCCTTGGCCGGATGGACCTTTGTTGGCAAAGTAATGTCTCTGCTTTTTAATATGCTATCTAGGTTGGTCATAACTTTCCTTCCAAGGAGTAAGTGTCTTTTAATTTCATGGCTG
>NC_057394.1:66681395-66686438 GCF_019320065.1 Cervus canadensis
TGTGATCAGACTGGCTAGTTTTCTGTGATTATGGTTTTAGTGTGTCTGCCCTCTGATGCCCTCTCGCAACACCTACCTTCTTACTTGGGTTTCCCTTACCTTGGACGAGGGGTATCTCCTCACGGCCGCCCCTCCTGACCTTGAACGTGGAGTAGCTCCTCTCCGTCCTCCTGTGCCGGTGCAGCAGCCAATTAACCACTATATTTTCCTCTAAGAGTTTTATACTCTTAAGTCTCGCGTTAGTCTTACATTGATCCTTTGAGTTCGTTTTTGTTAGTGAAGGCGTGAAGGTCCAGCTCCACTCCTTTGCATGTGGCTTTCCATTTGTCCCCAGCACCATTTGTTGAAAAGACTATTCTTTCCCCTTTTCTGTCTTGGCGTCCTTGTGAAAAATCAGTTAATCGACCCCTTTTGTTTTGTTTTCATGTTTCACCCACAACAATTTTGCTAGTGAAGATATTGCTATGAGAAAAAACAAACAGATGAACAAAGAAGCAATTTTGAGTATTTCTGGATGGCAGAGTACAGCTTCCATGCTATGCAAAGTGCTTCTAACCATCTGTTTTAGTGACCACTGCCCTATTTGTTGGGCAGTTTGCCGCTTGGCGTTATATACTAAAAAATTTTTATTCTCTTTCAAAGCAAAGAACAGAGACCCCTGAGAAATACGCTACCTCTGGATGGCTAGAGAGACTTAATATTTGCCTCAGTCAACCAGTTTTATTTATTCTAAGACTAAGACTTTTGACCAACCTCAAAGAGTCCACTAAAATTCTAGTTGTAAAACAAAAATCCATTGAAGACGTTGATACTTTTCTTGAAGAGTCACGACATCTGTTTCAAGGCTGTGATTTAAGAAGTTGCTTATTCCCAGAACTGCCTTCTCCAAGCAAGAGCACTAAAGCAGGTTGCTTTTCCCTCCTCCAGGGGATCTTTCCTGACCCAAGGATTGAACCCATGTCTCCTGCTTCTCCTTCATTGGTAGGTGTGTTCTTTACCACTGAACCATCTGGGAAGCCCAGTATTGATAACAATGCTCACCTATGGCCTGCAAGTCAGCTCCAGTTATAGGAGAGTTTTCCTCAGTCTGGTCTCAGATTTCATGTCATTTCCATTTGCTCCTCATTGAACAGATAGTACATTCAAAGCTCTGTATGTGTATTGTGGGGACAAGGAAATGTAAAGATTAACAAAAAAGGAGCAATTTTCACTGTAATGGAGTTTCCGATTTAATTCAGCAGGACTTTGAAAGAACTGAAATGTTAAAGGAAACAATGCACCATTTAAAAAATTATAGACTTTTATGAGACAGTAGTTCCTGTGTTTGGGGGTCCTCTTTAGACTCCCAGGGCCCAGCATCAGGTTCAGTGAGTCACTAGAAGGGCTTACAGAAATCAGCAAAGCTGTTATAATCATGGTTGGGACTTGTTACAGTGAAAGGATCTAGACTAAAATTGACCGCAGAGAAAGGGTGACAGGATGAATTCTTGGAGAGACCAGGCATAAGCTTCCAATTGTCCATTCCCAGTGGGGTCACATGGACATTGAATTCTCTAGGCATCAAAGTGTGGCAGTGCACATGAAGTATTGCCAAAAAGGGAAGCTCAGCTGAGTCTTGGGGTCCAGGGTTGTTATTGGGGTTCTATAACAGAGGCATGGCTGACTGCTTGTGTGGTTGACCTAACTGCAGAGACCAAGCTAATGCCATGTGGCCCAAGGGTTCCCTAAGTCAAGTTGTTTGCATAAACTATCTAGCATGGCTGAAGACACGAGGTGTGTGTGTGCAGCATGCATGCTAAATCTCCTCAGTCATGTCTGACTCTTTGTGACCCTACAGACTGTAGCCCGCCAGGCTCCTCTGTCCATGAGATTCTCCAGGCAAGAACACTGGAGTGGGTTGCCGTGCCCTCCTCCAGAGGACCTTCCCAACACAGGGATCGAGCCTGCCTCTCTTAATTCTCCTGCATTGGCAGTCTGGTTCTTTAGCACCATCTTGGAAGTGAAATGTCTCTGAAATGTGCAGGGTTTGGACAATCTGGAATTGCTGAAATAATCCTTTACTGCATAGACCCAATATTTTTGGCTCCAGGGACAGGTTTCATGGAAAACAATTTTTCCACAGGTGGGGGGGGGGTGGTTTGGGGATGATTCAAATGTGTTACATTTACTGTGCACTCTATTTCTATTAGTATTACGTCAGCTCCTCCTCAGGTCATCAGGCATTAGATCCCAGAGGTTGGGGACCCCTGCTTTACTGCAGAGCATCCAAATGAATTTTTGTTGTTAAAGAAATTCAGACACAACAGATAGTTCTAAAGCACTCCTTCCCATGTCAGGAGCATCTTTACAAATTCAGTAAGACCTTATTTGGAAATAAGGTCTTTTCCCTCCTGGTTCAGTGTTTGCCAGGGCCTCTGTTGTCGTGTGAACCCAGATTTTTTCTCAGAACAATTTCAGTACCTCATAGGAAGAGAGATTCTGCCAAACACACTTAACATTAGAATAACCCCCACATACTTCCCAAGAAATTCTCAGAAGGACTTGACTCAGATTATATTCCATTTGAATCCAGCTAAGCAATGGGAAAAGCAGAAAGGAAGAACTTTTTTCCTAGGAAAGGAAGACAAGCCACAAGAGGAACTTGTCTTCAAGAGTAGCTGTAAGTCTAGCGTGGTTTATGCGAGTTCCTCTTGAATCACTGAAGAAGCCTCTGTGACTCAGAATTGCTAAATTTATATAGAATTGGTTTTGAGTCTTGGCTTTGCCACTTCTTCGTAACTATAATGGGTTGACTTGTGTCAACCTGAAAAGATATGTCTAGGTCCTAACCCCTGATATCTGTGAATGTGAGCTTATTTAAAAATGAGGTTTTCCCCCTGCTTGTTCAGTGGTAAACAATCCACCTGCCAAAGCAGGAGAGACACAGGAGACGCAGGTCTGATCCCTGGGTTGGGAAGATCCCCTAGAGAAGGAAATGCCAACCCACTCCAGTACTCTTGCCTGGAGAATCCCGTGGACAGAGGAGCCTGGAGGGCTACAGTCTATGGGGTCACAGAGAGTCGGACACGACTAAGCAATTGAGCGTGAGCACAAACACACGCAGATGTCAGTAAATTAGAGGTGAGATTAGAAATTAGATCTAGAGGTGAGATCATCCCGACTCAAAGAGGGATGCAAATCCAATGTCTGGTGTCCTGAGAGAAAGGCTAGGGAGACTTAACAGACACAGAGACACACAGAGGGGAAGGCCTTGTGAAGAGGGAGGCAGAGACTGGAGTGATGCACCCACAAGTCAAGCAATGCTTAGGATGCTCTTGCCACTGGAAGCTGGGAGGGAGGCAAGGAAGGATTCTTTCCTGGATGCTGCAAGAAAGAACATGCTGATGCCTTGATTTAGGACTTCTGGAAGTCCTAAAAACTGGGTGGGGATACATTTCTTTCTTTCTTTTTTAATTGGAAGATAATTCCTTTACAATATTGTGTTGGTTTCTGCTGTACAACATGAATCAGCCAGTAAGTATACATATGTTCCCTCCCTCTTGAGCCTCCCTCCCATCTCCCCCATCCCATCCCTCTAGGTCATCACAGAGGACTGAGCTGAGCTCCCTGTGCTACTCAGCAGCTTCCCACTAGCTATCTGTTTTATACCTGGTAGTAGACTGATGCTGAAGCTCCAGTACTTTGGCCACCTGATGCAAACAGCCGACTCGATGGAAAAGACCCTGATGCTGGGAAAGATTGAAGGCAGGAGGAGAAGGGGATGGCAGAGGATGAGACGGTTGGATGGTACCACCGACTCAGTGGACATGAACTTGAGCAAACTCCAGGAGATGGTGAGGGACAGGGATGCCTGGCCTGCTGCAGTCTGTGTGGTCCCGAAGAATTAGACACAACCTGGCAACTGAACAACAACAACAGCTGTACATAAGTCAATGTTACTCTCTCAATTCAGAGGATATATTTCTGTTGTCTTCAACCACTAAGTTTGTGGCCATTTTTTATGGAGCACTAAAAAAACTAATATAGCAAAATCACGCCTTTTTTCTCAGTTTATACAGTCCATTGTTTTCTCCTATAAAATAGTAATACCCACTGCCTGAGACAATGAAGTGAGATAATGTATACACATAAGAGAGAGATGTCTTACTAATGTGACATTTCTTTTTTCCTGTTCAAAAAGCGTTAGTTGCTCAGTCTTGTCTGACTCTTTGTGACCCCATGGACTGTAGCCCTGCCAGGCTCCTCTGTCCATGGGATTTTTCAGGCAAAAGTACTGGAGTAGGTTGCCATTCCCTTCTCCAAGGGATCTTCCCAACCCAGGGATTGATTGAACCCAGGTCTCCTGCATTGCAGGTAGATTCTTTACCATCTGAGCCACCAGGGAAGCTCTAGAAGAATTTAAACGCTTCATCAAGGTACTGTGCTGCTTTCAGGGGTTCCAGGGTATGGTTTTATATTTTGTCAACATGGTGACCATAAATGGAGGACAACTTCAGAGAGAGAGTCTATGACATCTTACATGATTTCAGTGCAAAAGGGTAAGAAAAGAGAAATATGAATTAGAACAAGTGAGCTACCTAAGCTCCCCTATAAGAGACACACATCTCCTTCCACTAAGACAGTTACTGTTGGATGACTTCATTGCCTTCTGGAAAGGTCAGTCCCAGGGCCTGGGGGCCCCACGGTGGGAGCCTGTGTCAAGCAGCACTCATTGTGTCAGTGCCTGGTGGTGAACACAACCACTGTCTCTTTCCTCTGGGGCCTCTGTGTTGATGCCATGCTGACACAACATGCCAGAGGGCACTGAAGGGCAAGGACCAGGTCTTTAAGAGCAACAATTATACCCCCAGTGGAGCAAGAAGGTCTGTTGCAGGGACTTCCCTGGTGGTCCGGTGGCTAAGACTCTGAGTTCCCACTACAGGGGGCCCAGGTTCGATCCCTGGACAGGGAACTAGATCCTACAAGCTACAACTAGACCTGGAACAGCCAAATAAATAAATAATAAAGCATTTTTTTTTTTGAGAAAAAAAAAAGCTAAGGGGG